>NW_007726981.1:449158-457692 GCF_000696425.1 Galeopterus variegatus | reverse complement strand
TTCATTCAAGGCCTGTTTACTGAACTCCTACAGTGTAGTGCTTATTCAAGGTGCTCATGGTTCAGCAAGGAACAGAACAGACCAAGATCCCTCACAGGGCTGACATTCTGGTGGGGGAGACAGGCAAGAGCCAAGAAATGATGCAAATAAGTCAAAAGGGTAGTGATTGCTACAGAGACAAGGCAGAAGAAGGGATAGGAAATGCTGAGGGTGCAATCTCAAATACAGTAACTTGACAGGGAGCCTTCTTAGGGAGCCACGTGGGTATCAGGGGAGAGGGGCCCAGGCAGAAAAAACAGCACATGTAAAGGTCCTGGGGTATGAACACTGAGGTGGCTGGGGCAGGGGCACATAGAAACCGGTGGCTTTGCCTACAAGATTGGTGAGAGGCCATGGGGGGGTGTCTTGAGCAGAGGATGGGTGAGATGTGGCCCCAAATTCTCACATCCAGGTCTACCCTTGTTCTGGGGTCAAATATCCGGAGCTGTCACTCTCCTGGCTGGGAACAGGACCAGGGCTGCAGCTGGGCCAAGGGCCTGAGCGGCTACAGGTTGATCCCAACTGTCAGTGAAGACTTGTGGAACATTCTGAGAATCTGGGTTGGAGGAAATTGCTAATGTCCAGAAAATGCCAGTAGGGACTGGGCAGGGAGCAAATTCCAGCGCATCCTCTGCTGGTGGCATCTCCATGAGCAGTGCCCGGCCTGGCACCTAGGTTGTTCCTGGCTCTGCTTTTTGCTGGTAGATGGACAGGTGTCTTAGAAAACTCAAAAACATCCCCCCAAAACAAACCAAGAAAACCTACATTTTTTTACCCCCTTGTCCCAACAGATCTCCTAACTGTGTTCTTTCTTGCAAAATACCTTCACTGTCTTTCCTGATTCTAAAACTGCCACACGAATGATCCGCAAAACCTTTCCAGGATGAGAGAAAGGCCTCTTTGTTCCCAGGCCCTTGTGCTCCCTGGAATTTTCTCTCTCAATGACGCACCTAGACGCTATTGTTTTTTCACACGGTTTTGCAATGGGCTTTTTTCCACTCAACAATAGATGGACCCACAGCTTTTATTTCCAGAAATTGGAAAATGAAGCATGTCCTGCTCCCACCTCTTTACCCACCATGGACTGAAATTTAAGCCACATGAACCCAGCTGGGCCAGGGTGCCAGGGGTGGGCAGACCCCAACAAGCCAGGGAGCCGGGGTGAAGAAAGGCCTGGGGTGGGTGGCAGGGGGATGCCAGGTTTCTGTCACCTTGGGCTTTCCCCACTCCCTCACCATTTGGTGGCCACCTGCACCATGTTGATGAGCAGGGAGAGGCTGGGTTTTTAAAGACATCACAGGAAGGGAAACTGAGGCCCAGAGAGGGCCAAGGGACCTAGGCCTGTGGGTGTCTGACCCCTACCCACAATTCTACCCTGCAGAAAGGGTTGTGGAAGGATTGTGACGTGCCAGGTCACCTTGGCCTCCTGAAACAGGTGCTGGCGTTGGCTCCATTTTGCAGATGGGATGGCTGAGGCCCAGAGAAGTGGAGTAACGCACCCAAGGTCACACAGCTGCCAGAGGTCAGTGTCTGTCCTCCAAAGCTCTTGTGGTCAAGCTCCTGTGCTGCCACATTCCAGCCCAGCTCTACCACTTAGGGGCTGCAGGAGGATTCTGACTGTAAATAAGGACTTCCAGAACATTCCAGAACATGCTGGGGTTGGGGGAAATTGCTGCTCTCTGGAGAATGCCAAGGGAGACCGAGTTGTAGGGGGTGGTGGTGAATTCCAGGTGCTCTCTGAGCCTCAGTTTCCCCATCTTCACAATGGACACTCAGGGAAGCCTGTGATGCCTTTGACTGGGCATGGGTGGAAGGATGGAGGTGGCATCCAGTGGGTGAGGGTGTGGGGGGCCTGCAATGCCTCTGCCAAGAACACTGGGGATCCAGGGCCTGAGCCAGCCTCGCTGGTCCCATCTCTCCCCTGCCACCCACACCGCACACCTGAGGCTCCTCTCTTTACCACCTGGCGGCAAGCCAGAAGTCCCAGGGGGCACACGGGGGCCCTTGGGGGGCCAGGCCAGGGATTTCTTGCAGGCTGGGGCAGGGCTGATCCCAAGTTGGCAGGGGACTGGGGGCACAGGATGCTTTGCTGCCCAGTGCCTCTGGGATCCCTGTGGTCACCGCTTCTACCTGAACTGACGTCTAAGAACTGAACATCTCCCTCTTTCTCAACTTCTCTTGATCTCTCTGTAACAGGAATTTTCTCTGAGGCTTATAGGGGTCCCACAAGGGCAGGGCCAACTTGGGCCAACATTGGTGGACCCCAGAGTGCCCCCTCTTGAACCCAAGCACCATCCTGGATCCCCCCCCTTGCCTTCCCATATGCCCAAAACCATGTGCGGTTTGTTGCTCACCCATCCCCAGCGTGGGGCCCCCTGCCCTCCTCCTGAGCTGCCACCCACCCCTTGGCTCATAGCCCGGAGGCCCCAGGGGGAATGAAATTTCCAGCAGGCTGGCAGCTCCATCACCCACCCAGCCCAGACTGAAGGAGGTGCTGAGGGGTATGATGGGGGCAGAGACCCCAGCTAGGGGCTGGTGCAGATGGCCCCACCCCACTCTGCAAGCTGGTCCCAGCACACCCTGAGCCTGAGGGAGGGGATCCCCATGGTCCCCTATTCTGTGCTCTGGGGCCAGCCCCTTATTTATTTTTAATTTAATTTTTGTGTGTGGCGGGGGTGACTGGCCAGTACGGGGATCCAAACCCTTGACCTTGGTGTTATAACACCATGCTCTAAGTAATTGAGCAAACCAGCCAGCCTTGGGCCCAGACTTTTATAGGGACACCCCGCCTGGCACCGGCCTGGTGAACCTTGCCCAGAGAGGGTCAAGAACTATCTCAGGTCACACAGCAAGTTCAGGATGAGCACCGACTCTGGCATTGGGTGGGGAGGTTCCTCTGACCCTGAAGTCTGGATCCCAGGCACCAGAAATTGGTCCAGCCATGAACCCCAAGGCCAGGCAGCCTGGATTCAAATCCCAGCCCCCACCTCCATCCCTGCCCCACTTCCTACCTGTGTGAACAGGGTGGGCCAGGAGGAAACAGACAATAAAAATATATATAATGTCTGAAGTAAAGGTCCACAGAATAGGTGATTTGAAGCTGTAAAATTAAATGATGTGAGGGACAGTGGCAGGAGGCCTCCTGTGGAGGTGGGAGTTTGAGAAGGTAGAGGGGGCAAGGAGGGGTGTGGGGGGGTTCCCAGAGGACGGAACTAGCTTGAAGGGCACCAGGAGAGCCTCGGAGTGAGGGCCAGGTTGGGTGTGGGCTGCCACGGTTGGCATTGGGGGACAGGCAGGAGATCAGTTGGAGACAGTGCCCAGTTGGAGCAGTTTGAGTGGGGGGAGGAGACCTGACCCCGAATCTCTATTTCCTGCACTGTCAAAGGGAGCATGGGTTTCATTTCCAGATCCTGTGGAGTGACAGGAATCCCTGAGAGGGCTGGGTGTGGGCAGAATGAAACAGGAGCCCCGAATGCCCCCATGAACCCCAATCACCAACCTCCACTTCTCTGCAGTGGGGGCTCAGTTGGAGTCAGGGCTCAGGTGTAACTGGGACTCAACTGGGGTTGGGGACTCAGCTCAGGATCAGGGTTCAGCTGGTACTGGGGCTCAGTCCAGGAACAGGGCTTATCTGGGGCTCAGCTCAGGGTCAGGGCGCAGCCCAGCTACAGCGATTAATCCCAGGAGCAAGGTACACTGCCTCTTCCTTTTCCTACCTGTTCTCGTCTCGTCCACATCTCGGTTCTTAGCCTCCTAGTGAGCTGCTGGCTGTCCCATGCCTGCTGCCCGCTCCAGGTAAGGCCTCTTGGCATGGATTTACCCCCCAGCCTAGAATGCACTGGCCACCTCCTAGGAAAGACCTCCTCCCCTCCACCCCTATCCCATGTGCTCAGATTCAAGTTGCAGCTGGGGTTGGCACAGAACCAACGGTGGCAGGTCTGCTGGCTGGCATAATAATGGCCTGGAATTTTTCCAGAAGCCCATAATCACAGGTGGGGGTCTTTCTAGGTGCCAGGTGGACCGGGGTGGAGTAGCATATGGGAGATTCTGGTTGATCTGCCAAACTAGGGGGAACTGGGTGTTTGTCTCTCTCCCTGGCAAAGTTCTGGGTTAGAAACCACGCTGCTTCCTGACCTCCCATCGGTGCCTGAGATCTACTCATTCTTCCGGCTTTTGGATACCCTCTGCCCCTGCCTGGTGGAACAGAGGACTTAGACTATAGTTCTTTGGTTTTGTTCTTCTTGATCTTTGTGGATACTACAGCACGGTGGCATTTTTTAATCCTTTTCTATAAAAAATATCTTGGGTTCAACTTGAGTGGGATCTCACCCCTGGCCTCCCATCTCCTGTCTTCCTCAATCTGCCCTCCTCAAGGTCACTGCCAAAAACCTCAAGGTCTCCTAGCAGGGGCTGCTATAAACCGAAAGCACCTATGATATCATATTGATTTTTTTTCTTTTTTTTTTTTTGCGGCTGGCCAGTACAGGGATCCAAACTCCAGACCTTGGTGTTATCAGGACCTCGCTCTATCAGCTGGGCTAACCGGACAGCATGATAGTGATTACATTTTTTTTTTTTTAAAGATGACCGGTAAGGGGATCTTAACCCTTGACTTGGTGTTGTCTGCACCATGCTCTCCCAAGTGAGCTAACCGGCCATCCCTATATAGGATCCGAACCCGTGGCCTTGGTGTTATCAGCACCGCACTCTACCGAGTGAGCCACGGGCCGGCCCATGATTACATTTTTTATATAATCCAGAGCACATGGCCCAAGGGCCTTACCGAGGAAAGTAGGATATGGTCAAAGTTCAACCTTCCTCCCACTCCTGGCTCAGGCTGCCTCCCCAAGGGCCTGTCTTTTGAGTCCCTTTCCAGAAACGTCGGTGTGAGCTTGTAATTTGGAATCTCGCTCCTTTTCAACACACATAGGTCACTTGCCAGGGCTCCTCTCTGCACTGCAAGGTATAGACCAGCTCTGTCTGATAGAATATAGAGCCTATGGCCATGCAGCTCATTTTTAAAAGCACCTTCATTGTGAGAATTCACATATTATACAGTTCCCCCATTTAAAATGTGTAGTTCATTTTTTTTGTTTTTTCTTTATAGTTTTTCTTTCTTTCTTTATTTTGTAATTTTTCCAAAGTGTTTAATTCAATGGAATTTTTTTTAATTTTTAATTTTTTTATTGAAACGATTATACATATCTGTAGGGTAATGGTTTTTGGCATATAGTATTTGTCAAACTATAGTAAGATACATATAAATATATATATATATATATGTAACATAAAGTTCACCATTCTAGCCGTTTTTAAGTGTGTAACTCAGTGGCATTAAGTAGGAGGGTACTTCAAAAAAGTTCGTGGTTTTGGATCCCTGTATCCGTCAACCACAAAAAACAAAAAGCAAACAAAACAAAAAGGTTCGTGGAGGCGGGCGGGAGTGCAGTGGGGTCACAACTAATTGATCACAACTAGTGCCAGATTCCCTGTTTCCTTCTCCACTCCCCCTGGTTTCACTTGACTCGCTTAAAGAGAAAAAAGTTCACAGAAAGATTGGTATTATATGTATTTGTATTATTATTCTATTTTTCCATGAACTGTTTTATTTTTTGCCTTTTTTTTTAAGAATGGGGGAGAATGAGGGGGGGCGGCGAGGTGGGTGGACGGGGAGTGAGTGGGCGGGTTGCGTGGGAGTCAGGCGGGGTGAGCACCCATCGGGGGAGGGGGAGGGGAGGGGTCCGTGGGCGACACAGGTGTGAGCATGAGGGGGCAGGCGGCGGGGGAGAGGGAGCGGCTGAGGAGAGAAACGGGAGCTACAGCGGGAATCGGGGGGATATGTGAGGCTAAAAGGTCCTTGAAGGGAAACTGAGGGGAGAAGGGGCGTGGGGGGTGGGGGGGGAGACCTGACCCCGAATCTCTATTTCCTGCACTGTCAAAGGGAGCATGGGTTTCATTTCCAGATCCTGTGGAGTGACAGGAATCCCTGAGAGGGCTGGGTGTGGGCAGAATGAAACAGGAGCCCTGAATGCCCCCATGAACCCCAATCACCAACCTCCACTTCTCTGCAGTGGGGGCTCAGTTGGAGTCAGGGCTCAGGTGTGACTGGGACTCTGCTGGGGTCGGGGACTCAGCTCAGGATCTGGGCTCAGCTGGGACTAGGGCTGAGTCCAGGATCAGGGCTCAGCTGGGACTGGGGCTCAGCTCAGGATCAGGGTTCAGTTCAGGGTCAGGGCTCAGTTCAGCTACAGCAATTGACCCCAGGAGCACCACCCCTGTGGCCGGCCCAGTTGTCCAGCCTTCCATTGCCCTGTGATCACAATTGTGGGATGGACAGCTCAAAGAGGACAGGGGAGGCTCCACGTGGGAGTTTCCCTGGAGGAGGTGTCTGCACTGGGCCCTGAAGGATGACCAGGAATTAACCAGGAGGCAGAGGGCAAAGAGGACAGCTGTACAATTGAGGACAGCTTGGTACATCTGTGATTCCATGTGACTCGGGACAAGGGAAGCCTCCTCTCAGAACTTCAGCATCTGCATCAGCCTGGTGGCCATGGAGACGCTGCAGGCTTGCCCGTTAGTGCTTGGCTGTGGGTCCAGAACACAGTGACACTGAGAGTGACAGCCCCATCAGTTATTTTTTAGTGTCACCAGACAATCCCATCAGCCAAGGACTGAATGATGAGTTGACTTAGGTCAACCCTTTCTGTAAATGTTCTGCCCTGGGAGACCCCCAGCCTCCTGGCCCAGCCCTGCCTCCTAGAATCTCTGCTGGCCTAGCTGGGCACTCAGATGGAACTCCAGGCAGCATGAAACAGCCTCCCGGAAATGATTTCCAGAACAGGGAAGGAGTCACACCTGGAGGCTGGCCTTGGGCTGTGCAGCCTCTGTGCCCAGAATGGGATTAATGAAGTTTAAGACCATGTTGTTTGAAAACCAGTCTCCCACGTCATGTCTCTCATCCATGCCAGGAAGCTTGGGGGACTTCCTGGAGCTTCTGCAGTTTGAGTCCCACAGAGGGGCTTGGTCAGGGCCACCAGACCTGGGTCTTGGGCCACCACCCTGGCCCAGACGGCCATCATCACTTGCTAGGACACCGCAGCAGCAGCCTGCCCCTCCCCCATCTCAGTGCCTGTCCCCAATGTGGCGGCCCATGGCAGCCTGAGAGAGCACCTCAGTACACCAGTCAACATGGTAACCCCTCTGCTTGAGACCTCGTGTGTTTCCTATGGCCCTCACACTAAACACCCCATCACCGACCATGGCCAGATGTGGCCTGGCCTCAGCAAAGGCTCTGCCTCGTCTGCTCTGGGAGAGCCAGCCTTATTGAATTTCATCCACTTCCTCCAATGGCCCAAACCTCCGCTGCCTCAGGGCCTTGGCACAGGTTATTCCCTCTGCCTGGAATGCTCTTCCTTCCCCCCCTTTGTTGGGGGGGGATGGACGGCCAGTATGGGGATCTGAGCCCTTGACCTTGGTGTTCTCAGCACCATGCTCTCCCAAGCGAGCTAACCAGGCAGCCCTTCCTCCCCTTTTTACTTAGAGAACTCCCACGGGGCTTTCACTTACAGCTCAAATGACCAGGAAGCCCAGACCATGTCCCTTCCTCCTCGCTTTCCAGAAATTATAACTGTGTGCTCACTTATGAGCTTGTATTAACACTGCCTGCCCTACCCACTCGTCCCTGAGGTCTCGCAGGGTCTGGTATACAACAGGTGCTCAAGAAGTTTGTTCATTGACTGACTGAGTGACGGGGTGGGATCTGGTGGGAATGAAGCTGAGAAGGTTGAAATTCTGCTCATCTGTCCCTTCCCCCCCTTCAAGGAAGTCCTGGAGCCCCCCCCCCATGGAACCCACTTTGAGAACCACTGATGTAGGTCAGTCTTTTCCACTTTAGGGATGGGTCAACTGTGCAGCCAAAGCCACACAGCCTCAAAGCCACAGGTGGGGTCAGGGTGGTAACCTTGGCCTCCAACTTCCTGCACCACCCTTTTCTGGTCTTACCATATTTTGCTTCTAGACAATCGCTCTCCCAACAGAATATACCTGGTCACCTGGTGCCAAGGGTGGTGGCACAAGGTACACTGCATTCTTCCTTTTCCTACCTGTTCTCCTCCTGTCCACATCCGGGGATACCAGCTGTGTCTCGGTCCTGAACCTCCTAGTGAGTGGTGGCTGTCCCATGCCCGCTGCCCCCTCCAGGTAAGGCCTCGTAGCAGGGATTTACCCCCCAGCCCAGAATGCACTGGCCACCTTCTAGGAAAGACCTCCTCCCCTCCGCCCCCATCCTGTGTGCTCAGATTCAAGTTGCAGCTGGGGTGGGCACAGAACCAACGGTTTGGGGGGAGGAGGAGGGGGGAGAGGAGGAGGAGGAGGGGTAGATGTGAGGGGTCCGTGGGCGACAGAGGTGTGAGCATGAGGGGGCAGGCCACGGTGGACAGGAAGCTGGTGAGGAGAGAAATGGGAGCTAGAGCAGGAATGGGAGGTGGGGTGGGGGG
>NW_007726981.1:438815-448439 GCF_000696425.1 Galeopterus variegatus | reverse complement strand
TCCCCCCCCACCCCACCCCACCCCCCTGACCTCTAATCTTGTCTTTATGAACTTGCCTATTCTAGAAATTTCACAGACGTGGACTCTCACAGCATTTGTCCTTCTATGACTGGCTGTTTTCACTGCGCACGAGTTTCATGCAGGTAGTAGCCTGGGTCAGAACTCACTTCCTTTGTATGTCTGGATGACATTTCTTTGTGCGATGGGCCATGCTGTGTTTGTCCATTCATCCCGCCGTGGACACTGGGTTGGTCCCACCTTTTGGCAATCGTGAGTCATGCTTGCTGTAGCCATGGGTGTGCACGAATTTGTTCAAGTCCCTGGTTTCAATTCTTTTGTATATATACATAGACGGGGAATTCTGGGTGATAAGGTAAACACACGTTTAGCTTGGTGAGGACCTGCCCAACTGTTTTTCAGTACATATGTAATTTAAAATTTTCTAGCAGCCACACTAAAAAGAATAAAAAGATACTGGTAAGTTTAATTGTGACCACATATTTTATTTCACCCTACACATCCAAAGCATTATTTCATTATGTAATCATATAATCAGTCAAATGAAATGGTTTACAAAAAAAAGAAAAAAGTATGTAATCAATATAGAAAGTGATTAATGAGCTATTTAATATTTCATTCTAATACTTGCTTACAAAACTTATTTTACACTTTAAGTGCATTTCTATTTGGTGCTTTTTTTTTTTTCTTCTTCTTTCTTTTTTTTTCCTTCTTTAAATTTTAGTCAGGAAGCTAAATTTTTTTTTTTTTTTTTTTTTTTTTTTTAAAAAAAAAAAAAAATTTTTTTTTTTTTTTCTTCTTTTTTTTTTTTTTTACAACAGATGACCGGTAAGGGGATCTCAACCCTTGGCTTGGTGTTGTCAGCACCACACTCTACCAAGTGAGCCACGGGCCGGCCTAGGAAGCTAAATTTTTAACGACTAGAGTAAAATGGGTTTCTACCAAAACAAGTTATGTTTAATAGGGAAAATTTGTTTTACATTATTCAGTTTTTAAATTTAAACTTAAAATTGAGGGGCTAGCTGGTTAGCTCAGCTGGTTAGAGCATGGTGTTGTAACACCAAGGTCAAGGGCTCAAATCTCCTTACCCGCCAGACACCAAAAAAAATAAAAATAATATTTTTTTAAAGGTGACCGGTGAGGGGATCTGAACCCTTGACTTGGTGTTGTCAGCACCACGCTCTCCCAAGTGAGCTAACCAGCCATCCCTGTATAGGGATCTGAACCCGTGGCCTTGGTGTTATCAGCACCGCACTCTCCCAAGTGAGCCACTGGCCGGCCCTAAAATAAATAAATTCAAAGTTGCATAACATTCAAGACTTCAGTTCCTCCATAGCATCAGCCATGTGGCAATTATCAGAAGCCCAAACACACTGAACAACACAGGTTTAGATCAAACTTTACTTGTATGTTTTGGAAACTATTTTGTGATAGACTGAGACAGTTTTTAATCACAAAGTCCATGAAGCTTAAGCTTCCGGGCCCCTTAAATAAAAATTTGCTTCCTTATGTAAGTCTGGATTCATAATTTTGGTTACTGTTTCTCAGAGAGGTTCCCAAACTGTAGAAGTGTCAGCTTCCAGAAAAAACTATATCTGTTCTGCAGATCTGTGCCTATACCATGCTTTTCACAGCTGCATAGTATTCCATTGTAGGGAGGGGCCCTAATTTAACTTGTCAAACATTGATGGGCTGTAGCTTGATTCCAAAAGCCCTTGTATGCATGTCTGCAGGCATTTGGATAAATCTTTCTGGCAGAGGGCCCAGTGCATTTTATTTTATTTTATTTTATTTTATTTTATTTTTTTTTATAAAAGATGACCGGTAAGGGGATCTTAACCCTTGACTTGGTGTTGTCAGCACCACGCTCACCCAGTGAGCTAACCGGCCGTCCCTATATGGGATCCGNGTTCCCCCCCCACCCCACCCCACCCCCCTGACCTCTAATCTTGTCTTTATGAACTTGCCTATTCTAGAAATTTCACAGACGTGGACTCTCACAGCATTTGTCCTTCTATGACTGGCTGTTTTCACTGCGCACGAGTTTCATGCAGGTAGTAGCCTGGGTCAGAACTCACTTCCTTTGTATGTCTGGATGACATTTCTTTGTGCGATGGGCCATGCTGTGTTTGTCCATTCATCCCGCCGTGGACACTGGGTTGGTCCCACCTTTTGGCAATCGTGAGTCATGCTTGCTGTAGCCATGGGTGTGCACGAATTTGTTCAAGTCCCTGGTTTCAATTCTTTTGTATATATACATAGACGGGGAATTCTGGGTGATAAGGTAAACACACGTTTAGCTTGGTGAGGACCTGCCCAACTGTTTTTCAGTACATATGTAATTTAAAATTTTCTAGCAGCCACACTAAAAAGAATAAAAAGATACTGGTAAGTTTAATTGTGACCACATATTTTATTTCACCCTACACATCCAAAGCATTATTTCATTATGTAATCATATAATCAGTCAAATGAAATGGTTTACAAAAAAAAGAAAAAAGTATGTAATCAATATAGAAAGTGATTAATGAGCTATTTAATATTTCATTCTAATACTTGCTTACAAAACTTATTTTACACTTTAAGTGCATTTCTATTTGGTGCTTTTTTTTTTTTCTTCTTCTTTCTTTTTTTTTCCTTCTTTAAATTTTAGTCAGGAAGCTAAATTTTTTTTTTTTTTTTTTTTTTTTGATCATATGCTTTGAGCTATGAGAAATGGAGTTTGTATTTTAGTGATCGAGTACTCTTCTCTGTCTGCCACCTGTGTGAACACAGCCTACATTTTCCAGATGGCTAGATGAAAATAGGGTGCAATCTAAAGCTAATAGTCCTGTTCAGCCATATAACCTGCAATCTTGGTCTAATCAATATGTTCTCGTATGAGCTATGATATAAGCTCTCATATAATCTGTGATATATCATGATAAAGAGTATTTAGAAATACAAAACCTGTAAGTTTTTAATGTGTTGCATATTTCTAATTAAGCTTGAGGTTTGAAAGTTCCAGTGACATATTCTTTTAAAAATAATACTCAATGCTATAAACAAAATTCACAGTCAAAAAGCAGTTTTTCTTTCTAAGAGATTTCTTTCAGGGTGATATCAAACATGACAACTGGAATACTAAATCCTCAAATTAAGAAGAGAGAAAGAAAGAAACATAACATGTTGGTTAGAGGCAAAACGCAGATCTGATTATGACACAGTTTTCAAAACTAAAGAGAAAAAAACTAGTGCGTTAGTCAGTATGCTGCACTTATTTTTTCATCTACTTCACTTCTGACATTTACTGTTTGACTCATATTTTATTTTAATCCTCCTTTGCATAGGTTATTAATGGCTTCAAAATTGCCTATTCCAGTAGAAATTGAAGATTATACATCACTTTAACCTTCACTGGTTTCTATACACCATGGTCTACTTTTCTATTAGCTCTCTGTCTTTTTTTTATTTTATTTTATTTTATTTTATTTTTTTTTATAAAAGATGACCGGTAAGGGGATCTTAACCCTTGACTTGGTGTTGTTGTAGGGAGGGGCCCTAATTTAACTTGTCAAACATTGATGGGCTGTAGCTTGATTCCAAAAGCCCTTGTATGCATGTCTGCAGGCATTTGGATAAATCTTTCTGGCAGAGGGCCCAGTGCATTTTAAATTGGGATCAATTATCACCAGTTTCCACTTCTTAGAAATTCTAGAGCAGCACACACTGTTCAACAGAAATATAATGGAAGCCACATATGTAATTAATACTTTTCTAGCAGCCAAGGGCTGCCAGTTAGATCAGTCGGTTAGAGCAGTGTTATAACACCGAGGTCAAGGATTCAGATCCAGGTACCAGCCAGCCACCAAAATAAACAACAAAAAAATGTTTTTTTTCTAGTAGCCATATTTAAAAAATTAAAAAGACAGGTGAAATTAATTTTAATACTACAACACCGAGGTCAAGGATTCAGATCCAGGTACCAGCCAGCCACCAAAATAAACAACAAAAAAATGTTTTTTTTTCTAGTAGCCATATTTAAAAAATTAAAAAGACAGGTGAAATTAATTTTAATACTATACTTTATTTAACACAAGTCCAAATTAGTCTCATTTCAACATGTATCCAATATAAAACAGTATTAATGAGTATTTTACATTGTCTTTTTCATCCTACGTCTTGGCAATCCAGCGCGTATTTTACACTCACAATGCAATTTGGATACTCAGTTTTCATCATAAATACTTGATCTGTAGAGTCCATAAATGGTACAGTTGAAGAGGTAGATTTGCACATTCAAGATGTTCCAAAGGTCCCAAGAAGTTTTCCAGTCACAGTGCAGATAGAGAACGTGTCCATCATTGCAGAAAGTTCTATTGGATGGGGCTGGTCTGGAGATTTCAGCTCTACCTGCAGAGTGAGAGAAGAGTTTGGGATTACGTGAAGTGGGGAGAGTTAGGGGTCTGGGTCATGCTGGCTGTAGCTGTGTGTACTTGGCAAGACACATACGTATCTCTCTGAGCCTCAGTTTCCTCATTTGTAAAATGGACAGCACCAGGGTTACATGGAGCAGAGAGGGGCAGGTCTGGGGTCCTGGATTTCTGCCCCAGTGGTTGGGGACTGGAATCTGGGAGGACTTTATGGCTACCCACAGGGACAGGAAAGACCTGGGGATGGAAGCAAACTAGCCAGATCTTGACACCGAAAGCCAAGGTTCATCTACCAGGTGGGTGAGGCTGCCTCCACCTCAAACCCCAGTCGAGGCTCGGGGCACATTGTCCCCTAATGCCCCTGGGTCTGCAGTGTTACCTGCATCCAGACATGCTGTGTGTCCTCCTTTTAGGAGAAGGGCTTTTCCCCAGTCCCAAGATCCCTCCAGCATCTCCCTGAGGGCTTCTGTACTCTGCCATTTGCAAGCCTCACCCTGTCCATCCCTCCAAGGTGGCCCAGGTTCCCCTCCTTTTCCAGCTGTGCCATCTCAGCCTCTTCTGAAGGTTTCCTTCCTTGGGCTTTGCAGAGCCGGTGCCCACACTCTGACTACCTCAGGCCTTCCCCTAGCTCTGTCAAGTCCTGCGGGTCCAGTCACCAACTGGGCATCTCCAGGATGAGCAGGGCCCACTCCTGCCCTACCTGGCAAGCTCTTATATACCTTTCAAAACCCAACCCCCTTCTACCCTTTGCAGGCAGAGCCCCAGATTCAAGCCTCGACTCCAGGGCTCTGTCTCTTCTTCCCAACTGGCCAAGGGCGAGGTCAAGGTGGGACATTAAAGCCCTTGCAACCCATTGCCCCCTTCCCCCGGGATCCCTGCCCAGGCAGAGAGGTCATGTTGTCTAGTGGCCAGGAGGAAGTGGACTCTGGGGACAGGCTCCCTTTGTTGGAATTCCAGGTCTACTGATTTCTTGCTGGATCTGTTTTCCCATCTGTAAAATAGGAATAATAATTGTTCCTTTCAGGACTCATGAACAGTAACTTTGATAGCTCCTGTTGCATGATTCTCACCAATGATACTGTTGCCCCCTCCTCTTCTCTCAGCTACTCTGACCCATGGATTCCCTTGGCTGGGCCCAGCTACAACGTTCATGGCGCTTCTGTCTCACTGGTCTGCTACTGCAGCTGCTTCTGGCTGTGTGCTTCTTCTCTTACCTGCGCGTGTCTCAAAATAATGCCACTGGGTCCCCTAGGTCAGGGCTCACCATAATGGAACCTGTCACCATGGCTCCCAGTGTGTCGGCGGGGCCCCCCACCCTCCCACCGTTGCTGATCCTGCTGTGGACATGGCCATTCAACAAACCCGTGGCTCTGTCCCGCTGCTCAGAGATGCAGCCTGGCTCAGCCGACTGCCAGCTGACCGCCAACCGCAGCATGTACCCGCAGGCAGACGCAGTCATCGTACATCACTGGGATATCAGCTCCAGGCCACAGTCGCAGCTCCCACCTTCCCCGAGGCCACCAGGGCAGCGCTGGGTGTGGTTCAGCCTGGAGTCACCCAGCAACTGCCGGCAGCTGAAAGCCCTGGATGGCTACTTCAATCTCACCATGTCCTACCGCAGGGATTCGGACATCTTCACACCCTACGGCTGGCTTGAGACATGGCCTGGCCAGCCTGCTGATGGGCAAGTCAACCTCTCGGCCAAGACCAAGCTGGTGGCCTGGGTGGTGTCCAACTGGAAGGCGGATTCGGCCAGGGTGCAGTACTACCAGATGCTGAAAACTCATCTCAAAGTGGACGTGTACGGGAAGGCCCACATGCCGCTGGCCCGGAAGACCATGATGGAGCAGCTGGCCCAGTACAAGTTTTACTTGGCCTTTGAGAACTCCCTGCACCCTGACTATATAACCGAGAAGCTGTGGAAGAATGCCCTGCAGGCCTGGGCCGTGCCCGTGGTGATGGGTCCCAGCAGGAGCGGCTATGAACAGTTCTTGCCTCCCGATGCCTTCATCCACGTGGAAGACTTCCAGAGCCCCAAGCACCTGGCCGAGTACCTGCAGCTGCTGGACAAGGACCACGCCCGCTACCTGAGCTACTTTCGTTGGCGGGAGACGCTGCGGCCTCGCACCATCAGCTGGGCCCTGGCTTTCTGCAAGGCCTGCTGGAAGCTGCAACAAGAATCCAGGTACCAGACAGTGCCAAGCATAGCTGCTTGGTTCACATAAGGTGGGCAGCCTGGAGCCTGGACTGCTGGGGCCTCACCTTCCTGGGACCTCACCTGTGTGGGGCTTCACCTGTTGGAGTCCTTGGTTGCCAGATATCTCACTTAACCTGGGACATCATCTGCTGGGTGTCTCTGCTGCCAGAAACCTTGGCTTTGGGTACCTCACCTGCCAAGGCCTTCACCTGCTGGCTACCTTGTGTGTTAGGGACTTTACCTGCTGGGGACTTCAGCTGTTGGGGACTTTACTTGGTGGGGACCTGCTACCAGAGATTTGTCTCACTGGCTGCTGCCTGCTAGGAGCCTCACCTCCTGGGGACCACAGCACTCAGCCCCTGGGGAACTGGCTGTCTTGGGGTCCCAACAACTAGTGACAGTTCTGGCTAATGTGCTTGTGATTATTATTGCTGTTGTGAACTGCCTATGTGGTACAATGATGATGTCACCATTTTCCAGATGGGAATGTTGCAAGGAAAACTAATGTGTCCTCCTTTGTTCTAGAACAGTGGTTTTCATGCCCCCCAAGGGACACTCGGCGATGTCTGGAGATTTGTTTGGCTTGTCACACCTGGGGGAGAGAGGACTGATATCTTCTAGTGGGTGGAGGCCAGGGATGCAATAAACACCCTACAATGCACAGGAGATGCTCCCACCCCAAATGTCAAGAGATGGAAAATCCCTGCTCTAAACCATTCTAGAGTTCTCAAGGTCAAGCCCCTCAGGAGGATAGAGCCCTGTGGGGTGCTCATCCTCCAGCAGCTCCCTGAGGGTGGTGAGACCAAGGCCCAGAAGGGGTAGGGAGTGGGGGCCACGCTGTCTGAGTCAGCATGGGTCAGAGCAGGGACAAGAGGACCTTCTATGCCCAGTGTGCACACGTGTGTGTGTGGGGGGGTGGCAGCTGTGACCCCTGACCCATGCATGGTGTGCTGCTGAGAACCCCAGCTCCAGACCCCTGCGGGTGCAGCTGTTTACATTCCAATTCTCCAGCAGGCTGGGCCAGCGCCCTGCAGTTGGGATGTTGGATCTGGGTGGGAGATGGGCAGACCGAGGTCCTAGAAGGCCCCAAGCAGGCTGCACACACAGGCAGGGGAGCTTCGGGGGCCACAGACCTGGCCCCAAAAGCCAGTTTTCCCAGTGTGTGTTCTGGACTGAGCAACTTCCCTCTCTGAGGCTCAGGGCCACCTGGGACATCTAGGATGGGGAAACTGAGGCTCACAGCAAGCACCACTCTGGCTTCCGCAGCATCTGGGAACTCCGGCCTCTCTGCCACAGCCGGGCTGAGTCAGCCCAAGCAGTGGAGGAAGCTAACACAGCAAACCTCAGTCAAAAGACTGTGGGGGTGGACGGGGACCCCAGCCGGCCACAGCATTGAAACTGCTTTCCAAGACCTGGTCTCCAAGCCCTGCTGTCAGGGATCGCGGGAAGTCCTGCTTGTTAGCTGCCTTGAATATCTCCAGCTGCAGCTAGAGGTCCCAGGGAGCCAGGAGCTGGGGATATTACTGTCAGGGTGGGTGAGTCTCCCTGGGGGCAGCTTCTGACCTGTGCCCTCCAGCTGTGGGATGGGGACTGAGTCTGGGAAGGACACTGTTGTTAGACGGTGGTCCTGAGTGTCTGGAAAAGAGGGCAGGGGGCCCAGTCTAGTGAAAAGGCGTACTCTTGGGAGCTCCCAGTCTGGGGCGAGAGGGAGGAGGATATGTCCTTGGGAGCCCTCACTCAGCGGGGAGAGGGGGAAGAGGAGAGGGGACCACGCCTTTAGGAAAGCTGTCTGGGGGGAGGGGGAATTGCACCCTCTCGACCCTCGAGTCTGAGGGGCAGGAAGATAAGGGTCCCCACCCTCTGACCTATCGGGTGCCAGCCCTAGGGTCGCAGCGCCCGCCCCCTCCCAAGCCCCTCCTCCGACCTAGGATCCGCCAACCCCTCCCACAGTCTGGGAACCCAACACCCCGTGCCTGCCAAGCATCAAGGTGACACCGTAGGGAAATCTAAACACCGCACCGCGCTTTTTCCATCCTCTGCGGGGGCTCGTCGTAAATCCCCCTAGAGGCCGGGCCAGGGCTTTTATGGATCCAGGACCCAGGTCCCTGGGGACCCAGGTTTACCCCAGCAGGCGCCGACTTAGTGCTGGACGGGGTTGGCGCCCACCCCAAACCTGTCCCCCCTGGGAGGTGGACAGAGCGCGGGTATTTTTAGCTGGTGAAAGGAGATAGTTCACCCTGGTGGGGACGGACAGGCCCAAGGAAGAGGGAGGCCTGGTCTACCTGGACCTCCCTCCCCCTATACCAACCCCAATGCAACCCCTTCCTTCCCCATCTGGACCTCAGTCTCCTCATCCGCACAATGGCTCCATTTTCCTTTACCAATCCCAGCTCCCTCTTCCCCCGACAGAAGCACACATTTAGGGGAGGTGCCGATGGGGACACGCCAGGGAGGGACAGAGGGACCAGAAGGGAGGTGGAAAGGACACTCACTATCAAAATCGCCCCCACCCATCCCACTTTCCTTTGTTTCCCTGTAAGCAGGACCCTCTTTGCATCTACTTCTCTTTTTCCCCGGAAGCAAAGGGGATCCTTCCCGCAGCCTGCAGGTCGTCCCCCCGCTCCTCCCCCTTTCCCCGGTGGAGACGGCGTCCCCGCCCCGCACGCCTCCGTCGCCTCCCGGAGTGTGAAGTGCGCATCACTGAACCACGCACGAGCCGGGCTCCATTTCCCACGCTTTATCTCGATACAATTATCGCGAGAGTCCTGTGGCCTCGACGGCATTCTCTGCGCATGGGCAGTCCGTGGCGGGGCCGGCCGGGCGGGACGGTGGATGCCGTCGGGGCGGGGGGCGTGGCCGCCGTCCTGCCGGGGCCGGTGAGGTAGGGTCACACGCAGGCGCACTCGCGCGCCGACAGCTCGTGCACGGTGTGGTAGCGGCTGTGTGCGTCCAGGAAGGACACCTCGTCCTCGTAGGCCGTCGGGCGGCAGCAGGGCT
>NW_007726981.1:430736-438298 GCF_000696425.1 Galeopterus variegatus | reverse complement strand
GTCGGGGCCCCGCCCGACGGCGCGGACCCGGGGATCGCCCGGCCCAGGGCGTCAGCTCGCGTAGCTCTACCGCGTCCGGGGCGCCTTGCAGCAGGGCACGGTCTGCGAGGGGAGAGAGAGAAGGGAGTGAGGGTCAGTGGATGTGGGAGGGAGCCCCCTAGCCTCGCTGTCCACCTGCAAAAAAAGACCCCTGCTGGGACGCCGGGCACGGACGGCTTCTCATCTCACTCCCAGACCCCACATCTCCCCACCCCCTTTTCAGCTGCACATGCACCCTCTCTGGGTGGCGTTGGTGGGGTGGGGTGCGTACTCAGACCCCCATGCTGGGCCTCCAGGGCTACCAACACCCCTCTCTGGACCCTAATCCTGGGTTGGGCTGCGCAGAACCTGACTACCCCTTTTTGAGTGTCGGGGACCATTTTCCAGCCTGCCCACCTTGAGCTGAGCTGACCCAGGTCTTTAACTCACTTCCTCTGGGCCCCCCACCCCATTGCTGTCCATTTTCTGCTTCCCTACACCCACTTTCCGGACTATAGCTGGACCCCATTCATATACTGGGCTGCTCGGGGGTGGGGGAGGGGAGGTTCCCCTTTTCACTGAGCCACCCCAACCCCTTTATAGAAAAGAAATGGAGGGCTCAGCTGGGGGTGATGGGGACCCGAATCCCTGCGTCTGCTGGGCTTCCGGCTGCTGCCACTGCTATGCTGGGCTGCCCCCAGGGCATTGGTGCACCCTCTCTGGTCAGCATTGGGGTTCTGATTCCAACACCCCCATTCTTCACCCTCTAGCTAGGCTGTCATGAGTCTCTAACTCTCTCTAGGACCCCCAATCAAAGCCCCTGCATCTTCTCTGAGCCCCTGGGCTGTTTATATACACACCCATTCCTGCTGCCACCGTGCAGTGGGTGTCAGTTTCCCCATCCAATAAACCAAATCAGCGTGTTTGGGCTTTTCAGAACGCCCAGAAGAGCAGTAGATACTGAAGCCTACTGCGTTCCAGGCCTGTGTGGGGACCCCACCCCATGGAGTGGCAGCAGCTGTGTCAGGGCCACTCCCATGCCACAGGTGAGGAAACAGCATCTAAGAGGGCAAAGACTACCCAAAGTCACACCACTAGCAGGTGGCCGATAGGGAGAAGGCCCCAAAGGACATTCTTCCCACCTCCATCATTCACCAAGTTGGGCCCAAGTCCAGCCCTCTTCTCTCACAGTTGCTGAGAGGTGCCCCAAGTCACAGATTCCCAGGGCCCTGAAGCCTAAATTTACTACCCAAAGTGGTTGGCCCTGCCCCAATACTCCGCAGCACCAGGAGAGAAATGACGTTGGAATGGCAGGCAGCGCTGATGGTGGAACTGCAGGCAGGGGGCTCCCAGCCCCAGAGCAGGTGGCAGGTCCGCTTGCGGTTGGGAGAGGAAATCCTGAGTTTAGTCCCCGTCTGCCCCCAAGGCTGGCGCACCTGGCTTTCACAAGAATGAGCTTTCTGAGAGGCCCAAGGAGGAGGGCTGTCTGTCGCGCTGGGGGGGTGTCTGTTCCCACAGAGGGTCTCAGAAACCAGACAGACACAGGCTCTGAGTCTGGCTCTGCCACTTTCATCTGCAATTTCAGGCAGGTGATGGCCCTACTCAGTGCCTCAGTTTCCCTGCCTGCTCAAAAGCTTGCATAATCCCTGTCCTTGCTGGGGCTGAGAGGGTTGGACATCAGGGTAGGACTGAGAAGCATATTCCGTGTTCTTTAAGGCCAGGGGCGGGACAGGGGTGGCCAGGACTGTGCTGGGGGTCAGGTGCAAGCCAAGCTCATTTCTGGTGCCTAAAATTCCACTATTAGTGTTCCCACCCGAGAAGTGTGTATCTAGGCAGTTATTTGAGGGGTTGCCATTTAAATTTGAATTTCGCATAAATAATGAGTAATCTTTTTTTTTTTGTCTTTTTTTTTTTTTTTGTCTTTTTTCGTGTCCAGCAAGGGATCGCAACCCTCAGTGTTGCGCCCGTACCGGACCGGGACCGGCAACAGGATCACAACCCTCGGTGTTGCTCCCACACCTCGCTCAGCCAGTGAGCGGGAACCGGTCTGTATGTGGGATCCGAACCCTCGGCGGGAGCGCCACTGCGCTCTCAAGCGGCGCACTGTAGCAGTGCGCCACTGGGCCGGCCCTCTTTTTTTGTTTTTTAAAAGATGACCGGTAGGGGATCTTAACCCTTGACTTGGTGTTGTCAGCACCACGCTCAGCCAGTGAGCGAACCGGCCATCCCTATAGAGGGATCTGAACCCGTGGCCTTGGTATTATCGCACCACACTCTCCCGCATGAGCCACGGGCTGGCCCCATGAATAATCTTTTAGTACGTCTATCCCTGTCTCCCTCCAGCAGGGCTGGCTACTCACATAGGGTCTGGAACACAAAGAGAAGAGATGCCCTCCCCCCAATCCCCGCAGCCTGGAATTCCACCATCATCGCATTAGTTCCAGGGCCTAGAACATTGGGACTTTGGGGGATCAGCAGCCACTCCCTTCCCCCAGGAGGGCTGGTCCCAGGGAGGATACAGGGCTGGCAGGCACCCGCCCATGGGCCGATACCCTCCTGATGTCCAAACTCTCCGTTCATGCCTTGTCTCCAGGTCTTGGAACGCTGGCTTTTGGGGGCCGCTGCCTGGGTCTCTGGGACCCAATGTCTTAGGGAGGACTTCGCCACTTGCAGGCGGAGAGCGGCGGGGGTGGAAGCGGAGTTCTCGCCCGGGGGCCACCCTTGTCCATTGTGAGCACAAGAAAGAAGGATTGTGTGGGCCGGCAGGGCGGGCACAGACGTGCTCGCGGTCCACACCCGCAGGCACCGCGCACGCGCCCCGCAATAACTTCGTATAGCATACATTATACGAAGTTATCGTGTCAGCACCACGCTCAGCCAGTGAGCGAACCGGCCATCCCTATAGAGGGATCTGAACCCGTGGCCTTGGTATTATCGCACCACACTCTCCCGCATGAGCCACGGGCTGGCCCCATGAATAATCTTTTAGTACGTCTATCCCTGTCTCCCTCCAGCAGGGCTGGCTACTCACATAGGGTCTGGAACACAAAGAGAAGAGATGCCCTCCCCCCAATCCCCGCAGCCTGGAATTCCACCATCATCGCATTAGTTCCAGGGCCTAGAACATTGGGACTTTGGGGGATCAGCAGCCACTCCCTTCCCCCAGGAGGGCTGGTCCCAGGGAGGATACAGGGCTGGCAGGCACCCGCCCATGGGCCGATACCCTCCTGATGTCCAAACTCTCCGTTCATGCCTTGTCTCCAGGTCTTGGAACGCTGGCTTTTGGGGGCCGCTGCCTGGGTCTCTGGGACCCAATGTCTTAGGGAGGACTTCGCCACTTGCAGGCGGAGAGCGGCGGGGGTGGAAGCGGAGTTCTCGCCCGGGGGCCACCCTTGTCCATTGTGAGCACAAGAAAGAAGGATTGTGTGGGCCGGCAGGGCGGGCACAGACGTGCTCGCGGTCCACACCCGCAGGCACCGCGCACGCGCCCCGCCCGCATCCACACCCGGCCACCCGCGCCGTCGCACGCGAGGTCGGGGCCCACGCACTGCCCCTGCCAGACCGAACCTGCAGCAGGGCAGGTGCTTTCCCATTTCTCTTCCTCAGTGCCTTCTTCCCTCCTGTCTCTCTCTGTCTCCCTTTCTGGAATTTTTTTTTTTTTCTTTTTTTTTGGTTGCTGGCAGGTATGGGGATCCGAACACTTAACCTTGGTGTTCCAGCACCACGCTTCAAGGAACTGAGCTAACTGGCCAGCCCCCTTTCTCTCTTTCTCTCTGGCATTTCTCTCCTCGTCTCTGAGTCTATCCTCCTGTTTCTAGGTCTCTCTCTCACCCCCTCTCCTTGGTCCCCGTCCACTTGGGCAGGTCACTGGAGCCTCGGGTCCTGCATCCCACTCCCCCACACCCCACCCTGTTGTGCTGCAGCGGCCGCCCAGGCCCAAGGCCCTGGTCTAATCTCCATCTGGCCCCTAGGGCCCCTCAGGGCCAGAGGCTAATTCCCTGTGACAGCTGAGCCGAAAGACCCCAGTTCCCAGCAGTCATCCCACCCCGGCCAGGCCATTGGGGGCTTTTCACCCTCCCTCCACCCCATCTGAGAAAAACGCCTCTGTGAACCCCCCCTCCTGCTCCACTGCCTGAAATTCCACCGTCACGGCCACCTCTATGCCAGGGGTATCTGACCCAGCACGGAGGAGGGGCTTACACTGGGCCAGGCGGGCGATCCGGGCGTCCAGGGCGCGAGGCAGTCGGCGCAGCGGGGATAGCGGGGGTCCGAGGCGGTGGCTGAGGAGCAGGCCCTCTCGACACATCCAGATGGATAGCACGGAGCTGCAGAGCACCGAGGCCAAGGCCGCCGCCTTCCAGCGCTGCATCCTCGGCCTGCGGGCACGGGATGGTCAGCCACACACACCCCGTCTGTCCCTCCGGCCACAAA
The DNA here is from genome assembly GCF_000696425.1 of Galeopterus variegatus. NCBI lineage: Eukaryota > Metazoa > Chordata > Mammalia > Dermoptera > Cynocephalidae > Galeopterus > Galeopterus variegatus. Next base: position 433,849 of record NW_007726981.1, on the reverse strand, counting down.
CGGGTGCAGGGCGCTGGGCCAGGCACTGTGGACCCAATGGGGCCCCTGACTTTGAACAACTCCTGCTTAATGATCAATAATAACACAGAAGTGATTCATCAAGGAACCACGGAACAAGGTTGTGAAAACGCTGCCAAGGAGTAGGTGGGCTCTGTGCCAGGGGTAACAGGGGACCCGCCCCCATCTGGGGGTCCCAGAGTGCTTTCCTGAGGAGCTGGTGAGAGAGTTCAGAGTTGAACAAAGGTAGGAGTTGGCCAGGCAGAGCAGAATGGCATCTCGGGCAGGGGAATAGCCAGTGCAAAGGCCCTGGGGCTGGACCGAGCTTGGAGGAGGCCGGAGTGGCTGCAGTCCAGTGAGTGACAGGGAAGTGTGGAAGGAATGGGGGTATTTCCAGCAGGTGGCACTGTGGGACCAGGGTGGAGAGCCAGGGCGGTGCTTACCATAGTCAGGGAGGGAGGAACCTGGGGTTGAGACTGCTCCTTCCATATACATGCCCTTGAGTGACTCTCTGCCCCTTTCCGAGCCTCAGTTTCCCTTCCCAACAAATACACTGATGTCCAGGGGTGGGCAGTGATGGGCCAAACCTGCCCCCGACACTGAGTCCCACCTCCAGCAAGGCTGGTCCTTTCACCCGCAGCTGTTCCCTCCCTCCCCATTCCCATTCCCCTTTAAGGTTCAGCTTAAAAGGCACCTCCTCCGAGAGGACTTCCCTGACCGCCTGTGCTCTCTGCTCCAGCCTCAGGCTGCTGCAGCGGCGCCCTGTGGGCCTCCACAGTGCCCTGAATGCTCACTGCATACAGTAGGTGCTTAATAACCCGCGCGTTCCCTCGCCACCCCCCCCCCCCCCCCCGTCTGAGCTGCTCCCCAGCCCACGTTTACATTCCCCCTGGCCGTCTGGTGTCGGGCCGGGCGGAGCCTGGCGTCCAGCCCGGTGTAAACATTTACACGGAGCGCTGAAAGAAAGCGCCAGGCTGGACGCCGGTCAGCGCCCGGGCCAGCTCCGCGCCGGGGCCTGGCCCGCGGGGTCGCCGGGCGCCCCCATGCGCGCACCCGGAACGCGCGGGCTGCCCCGCACTGCGCGGAGCAGTTATTTGCGTGCAATTTGCATACAATTTGCATCTACTTGGCAGCGAGACTGGAGCCGCCTCTCCCCCCGAGCACCACACCCGCCACTCCCATGGATGCACGGGCACAGGAGCTACACCTGCCAGGCAGTAACAGGGGATATTTATTTATTTATTTATTTATTTATTTTTATTAAAGATGACCGGTAAGGGGATCTTAACCCTTGACTTGGTGTTGTCAGCACCACGCTCAGCCAGTGAGCTAACCGGCCATCCCTATATAGGGATCCGAACCCTTGGCCTTGGCGTTATCAACACCACACTCTCCCAAGTGAGCCACGGGCCGGCCCTAGCAGGGGATATTTATTAAGCACCTGCTGAGTGCCAGACCCTGTGCTAAGATCACACAAGAGAGGCACAAGCATCTCCATTTTCCAGCTGGGGAAACTGAGGCACACATCAGGTAGGAGTTTGCCCAAGGGCACTCGGCTAGAAAAGGACCTGGATTCCAGTCTAGATTCTTTGACATGGCGCACACCATACCGGCTGGGCTGTGCTTGGGAGCAAACGCTGGTGGTATTTGATACCGCCATTTTTGTTACTGTTGGTGGTGTTGGTAGAAAGTGAGCTCCCTTACACGGGGGCGTGTAAACATATCCTAGACCAGCTTGTGGGGTCTGTTGAGAGTCAACCTGAAGGGGAGGTTGACTTCCCCAGGGCAGCTCAAGTGGTTTGCTAGCACATAGTAGGTGCTAATAGACATTTGCTGAATGAATGAATGAACGAATGAATGAACGAACGGAGAGAGGAACAAAGAATCCCAAAGAAGACAGGCGTGGGTGGCTCAGATCCCAAATTAGAGGGTCCAGGGTTTCATATCTGTTGCCCTAATATGGCACCAGCCCCATTCAGAAAACCCACCTTCATTTATTAAGCACTGACTGTATACTAAGCCCAGAGATTTCAACTGTCATCTCTTTTTCACCCTCTCGATGAATCCATCCATCTATTTACCCATTCACTCGTCTAACATTGATTGACAACCTACAAATGGCCAGGCCCTGAGGATACTGTAGGGACCAAGACAGACTCACTTCATCTGGTGGAGAAGACAGACAATATGCAAAGAAACATAAGAAAGAATAAAATGATTTCAGGCAAGTGTTATGAAGACAAACAATAGTGAAAGGATTTTCAAGGGGATTATATCCGCTGGGGTGGTCAGGGGACCCTCCCTGAGGAGGAGACACATGTGCTAAGACCCGGAGTAAGAAGCTGGCAGCAGGAAAATCTGGTGGTAGGTGTCCTAGGTAGAGGCACAGCCTGTGCAAAGGTCCTGGGGCAGGACTGAGCCTGGCATGTTGGAGGAACAGTGAGGAGGCCCGTGTGACTGGAGCAGAGTGAGCGAGGGGAGAGAGGAAGGAGGGCAGGAAGGTGACAGGGGCAGGTGGTGCAGGGCCTGGGGTGGGCCATGGGGAGAATATTTCATTCTCAAGGTTATGCAACAAGCAGACGGCAGCCCCGACATCTGCCAAATCCTATCCCCCTTACCCTTAACAAGCACCTACTTTATGCCCAATCCCATTCTACACATTTAACACATACTAAGTCATGTCAATCTCACGAGAGTCCTAAGAAGCAAGGTAATTTCCTTATCGCCATTTTACAGATGGGGAAACTGAGGCCCAGGGCAGCAAAGTGATGTGCCCAGGGTCGCTCAGTTAGGATTTGAGTGCTGGTGGCCCAACCACCAGGAGGGGGAGACAAGCAGGAATACCCACCCAGGCCCAAGACCTCTCTGCACCCCCAGCACTCTGCCTGCCCTCACACCCAAGTCTTGGAGTAGTGTGCCTCAGTTTCCCCATTAGGCTGGAACAAAGCCCCTGCACAGCCTCGGGCTCTGGTCACCCATTTCTGCCAAGGTTTCCCAGGGGACTGAGAGGGTGACTGAGAAGCCATCTCCAGGAGGGCCCAGCCATGGGAGCCCCTGGTGGCCTTGGAGCTGCAGACCCCCCCCCCCCCGCCCCCGGGTTTGGGGGGGGGGGGGGG
>NW_007726981.1:422334-430657 GCF_000696425.1 Galeopterus variegatus | reverse complement strand
CCCCCCCCCCCAGCTCCGAGTTCTGGTGGGAGGCAGGAAAGCAGGTGGAGGGGGCCAAGCTGGGCTCGGCTGATAAGCCACCGTTAACAATGGGCCTTTCTGTACGGGGGTCACCCAACTGGTTTGTCTCTGGCACAGACCCACTGGGAGGGGGTGAGGTGGGTGTGGTGAAGGGCAGTGGGGAGGGGGCAGGTGTGCACGGTGTGTGTGGCTGTATCCTGGTGGCTCCTAGACCCGGGAGGTGGCTTTTCTCACCCAGCACACTTGTGGGCTCACACCTGCATGACACTCACATGTACACCCAGCGTTCTCACACACACTTGGGTGTCTTCCCTCTCATACACGCTCAAACATTGTCACATGTGCACACCCGAACGCTGTCCCTTTCACATACCTGGATGTTTCAGGACACACTTGAACACTGTCACATTCACACACTTGGGTGTTTTCACACTTATGCCCAAACATGCCCAAGCACATACTCGGACGTTTCCACACTCGTGCACTGTTAGCGTGCCCGCACACTGGAACATGATCGCACTCACACGCGTGGACACCTCCGCATCCGCGCGCTAGTGTGTTGTCACACTGCCATGCCTGGGCGTTTCCACACCTGCACCCACACATTGTCACACGCTGGGGCGTTTCCCAGCTCACACACAACAGGCTGGTCTCCCGCCCGCACACTGGAACATGATCGCACTCACACGCGTGGACACCTCCGCATCCACGCGCTAGTGTGTTGTCACACTGCCATGCCTGGGCGTTTCCACACTTGCACCCACACATTGTCACACGCTGGGGCGTTTCCCAGCTCACACACAACAGGCTGGTCTCCCTCTCATTTGCACTTGGGAGCTCCCACTCACACACACTCAGGTATTCTTACACGCTCTTGCACACTCAGGGGCTTCCACACGCTCAAGCACTTCCACACAGATGCACACAGTCTCTCGCACACTGACACAGAGAAGGGCCACAACCATGCACACGTGGCCCCCAAGTCCTCCCACGAGCACCTGTTGCTGTACGCGGCACAGGGACGCACGCCTGTAGGCACGGGGGTGGCCATCATCATTGGCATTTTCCCAGGGCTGGCTGGGCCTGTCACCTGCTTGCCCCACGACTCCTGCATCCTGGCCACACACTCACACATGCAGGGGCACACAGGTGAACACACCACCAGGGTGCTTGGGCCCAGGGCTGCAAAGATTCCGGAAGGCACGGTGACAGGTACTGAAACAGTGAGCAGAGGGTGAAATGACTCGAGAGCTAACTGCCGCACCCTGACCACTGCCACCTGGCCCAGGTCCACCCCTGCCCACATCTCAAGTGCCCCCTGCACTGTCTACACAGGGCCTGGCCATTAGTCCCTTCTTAGTCCTAAAGAAAATGTCCAGACCCTGGAAAATCCTCATTGCCCGTGGCAGAGAGGATCCTCCCTTCCTGGGGCGCTACGCCAGCCTGACTGCAGCAGGAAAGACCTAGGCTAGATGTCCTCTTCCTGCTGGGGGCTACAGAATTCCCAGAGCTGGAGTGGGAAGGGAGGAGAAACTGAGGCTCGGGGACGGGGATGAGTAGCTGGAAGTCACACAGCTGGGCAAGTCTTTCCAATCAATCTATGAAATAGGCAGCCAGGACAAGGGAACATGTTTCTGGCAGCTTCCTTGGTGGTGCCAAAAAATGTAGCTCATTATCTTTGTGCCCAGCCAACGCCCTGGAGCCCCACCTTCCCGTCAAGCTTCCCAGGGGACACCTGCCAGGCATCCCCAGTCCCCGGATCTGGAGCCTCTGCCCTGTAGAACTCCTGGCCTTAGGGAGGCACCTCCTGCATGGCTGCTCCCAGGGGAGAGAAGGGGAGGGTCCCCTCCATCCAGTGTTTGTTTCTAGCCTGGAATTGGGGCCTGTCCCCATCTGGCAAACTCCTGTTCCTCCTTCAAAACCCTAGCTCCCACAACCCCTCCACCAGAAAGCCTTCCCTGCTCCCCATATTGGCTGCCCCCAGCTACGGGTCCCTCCCTCTCACCCAGCCCTGCCGGCATGGTGTCTGTGTCCACATGTGTCTTTGCTGGACTGGGAGTTTCTGGAGGGATATCCTGGGCTGAGTCCACTCAAGACACAGGCAGACTTTGAGAATTCTGTCTCCACGTTTCTGCCCGTGGGGTGTCTCCCTCTATGCGCTCCCTTTTCCTTCCGCTCCACCCCACCTCTTTTCTGCCTTCCTGTGACTCAGTTTTCCCATCTTCAGTAAAGGCGCCAAGGGTGTCGCCCAGCACTGTGGGAATGCTAGGGGGGACCTGGAAGAGCTCTCCCAGGTAGATCTTGGGGCTGTCATCACTGCCTACAGCAGAGGGAGCCAGGCTTCAAAGCCACATGGGCTCACGTGGGGGTGGCCTGCCCGTGTGAGTGGGGATGGGCGTGTGTCTGTGAATGCCACCATGGCATGTGGTCCGGATCCCTGTTCTGTCTCTTCCTGGCTGTGTAACGTGGGGCACGCTCCTCCCTTTCTCTGAGCCTCAGTTTCCCCATCTGTTCCATGGTCTGCACAGGACACCCTCCTTTATTTGGAGACCCATTGAATTCAATGAAATCCCACAGCCCTGCTGGGTGGCAGCAGCTGGGCCTGGCCCTCAGACACATGTGCTTGTGAGCCTGTGCCTCTGTTTCCCCATCAGTGCTGCCAGCCCTGGGCCCGTTCCTAGGACAGCCCCGCTCATCTCCCTTTTGCAGATGGCCCCTGGGGGTTCCCTGGGGTTCTATTGATGGGGAAACTGAGGCCCTCAGAGGGGTGAGACTTGGCCAGGGGTCTGCGCCTCTTTCAAGGCAAGACTCAGTGCTTCTGCAAAACAAAAAACAAATTCCACAGTCCACAAAAATGTGCCCCCTCCCTTGGGGAGACAGGGAGGCGAGGGCAGCCGCAAGCCAGAGACGCACATCTGGGGGCAAACCAGGAACATCTGGAGAGCACAGCTGGTTCCGATGCTGTATTTGTGGGGACCAGGGGCCATCCTTTGGGGGGGGTGTAGACACAGACACCCCCAGCTGACCCTTCCAGGCCTGGCCAGGGCAGGGAGCCCAGCCTCTCATCTTCTCCCCCCACCACAAAAGCTGAATGCTGCCCAGCTGCTAGAACCATCGCTGGCTCCCCTCTACCCTGGGCATCAAGTCCCAGCCACTGAGCTGGTCTTGAGGAACCATGGGTCTGTCTTCACCAAAGTGAAGCCGAGGGGTGCACAGTCCGGGAGAGGGGCTTCTGAGGAGGACTGTGCTGGCTGCTTCACGGTAATAATAGAAGTAAAAAATAATAAGAATAATAATAGCTGGGGCCGGCCCGGTGGCGCACTGGATAAGTGCGCCGCTCGGGAAGCGCGGTGGCACTCCCGCCCGAGGGTTCGGATCCCACATACAGACCGGTTCCCGCTCACTGGCTGAGCGAGGTGCGGGAGTGACCCCCCAGGGTTGCAATCCCATTGCCGGTCCCCGGTCCGGTACGGGGGCAACACTGAGGGTTGCGATCCGTTGCTGGACACGGAAAAAGACAAAAAAAAAAAAAAGAATAATAATAGGTGACACTAACACTATTGAACAACACTTCCGGGCCATTCTACGCACTTTGCATGTAGTAACTCATAGCGAGGTATGGACTATTTTATCCCCATTTGGTAGATGGGAAAAATTGAGGTCCAGAGAGGTGAAGTGACACAGGGTCACACAGCATAAGTGGCCAAGCTGGCTTTTTTCTTTTTTTTTTTTTTTTTTGGCGGCAGGCCAGTAGGGGCATCCGAACCCTTGACCTTGGTATTATAACACTGCGTTGTAACCAACCAGCTTGGGCCAGCCCCTAGCTGGGATTTGTCTGAGGTCAGACAAACTCCTACTCATCCCTTAAAGCCCTAGCTCCAACATCCCATCCGCCACATTCATAACCACGTGTTATCTGGCCCCTCTAACCACAACCATAATAACAACATGAACATCCAGCAATGTTGGCTATTCCATTTATTTTGTGCCAGAGACTGTGCTAAGTGCTTTTCGTACATTTAATTCCCCCATAGTCCCTGCAAAAGATGTTATTATTATTAACCCTCTTTTCCTCATGGGAAAACTGAGGCTCAGAGAAGTTAAGTGACTTGCTCAAGGTCACACAGCAAATAAGTGGCTGAACTGGGGTTGGAACCTGGGTCTGACTCCAAACTCATACTGTCAATGACTCTACAACCACAGCTGGGAGCCACCTGGCTTTTGGTAACAAGAGTCATCGTGCCGAGGAGAAGTTGGGCAGCGAGGGAGGGGTGTTAGATCCTACTGTTTTGGGGGGTGTTTTTGGTGGCTGGCCAGTATGGGGATCCGAATCCTTGACCCTGGTGTGATAACACCACACTCGAACCATCTGAGCTAACCGGCCAGCCCTGCCCTGCTGTTTGAGAGGTCAGGGGAGCTGAGACCCAAGGAGGTAGGAAGTTTCCTCAAAGATACCCAGCAGAACAGAACCGGATAAAGGGCCCAGAGAGTAGAAAGCCCAGAGAGCCAGGCTAGGTTCTGCCCCAATACATTAATTAACCCAACAAACACTTATTAAGCACCTGCTGTGTGCCAGGGCCTGGGCTGGGGGCCAGAGACTCAGTGGTAACCAAGGTCAATCTGGGCTCCACCCTTGATTCACTGGCCAACCAGTGGCAGAGACAGGTAATGAATATGAAATAAGGTAATTTACATGTTGGCAGTACAACACCAAAAACATGATGAAAGAAGGGTGACTGGGGACTGCTTCCGGGTTGGCTGGTCAAGGAGGGCTTCTCAGACGTGGTGACATTTGAGCTGAGGCCTGGAGGATGGCAAAGAACCCGCCAGGTGAAGATCTGGGGAAAATGTTCTAGGCAGAGGGACGGCAAGGGAAAAGGCTTAGAGGTAGGGCTGGCCGGTTAGCTCAGCTGGCCACAGTGTGGTGTTATAACACTGTGATCTAACCAACTTGACCTTGGTGTTATAACACCAAAAAAAAAAAGCTTGGAGGCAGGACCAGGCTCGTTCGCAGTGACCAGTGTGATTGGAACTAACAGAGCCAGGGACTCTGTGGGGAGGTGGGTGGGACGTAACGGGGACCCTAAGGCTCCTAGGGTCAGCCTCAGTGCCTGGAGTTCTCTCTTCCTGCACCCGCAGCACTGGCGTGTCTGGGGAGGCAGGGCTGGGGAGCGTGCACGCATGTGTGTGCGTGCGTGTGTGTGGCAGGGCCGCCGGCTTTTCAGACTGTTTCTGGCCCAGCCAGCCCTCTGCGGTTGGCCCATAAAATTCCCACCTTGACCACACCAGGCTAGTCAGGCTGGCTGGGCTGGCCTGGGGCCGGCCCTGCAGGTGTCTGGAGCTGGCAGGAGGGGGGTCCCCGGGGTAGGATTACAGGATCAGCCTAATGAGTCCTGGCATGGCTGAGCAGCTGGCACGGGGCCCAGCGGGTGGCTCGAGAGATGTGGGTCCTCTGGGAGCAGCCAGGAGGACACCACAGGAAGCTGGCTGGCTGGCAGAAAGGGAAACTGAGGCACAGACTCCAGATGGGGCTCAAACCCTAACACTGGGGGAAGACCGAGAACCACCCCCCAGTTTCCTGCTTCATCCTGAATTACCTTTTCCTTCTCCCCAAAAATCTTCAGATTTTTGCCTTGGGTTCCTGATGCACTGCACTATTTAGGCACAGGTGATGGGCCTCAGTTTCCCCATGGGGGAAGTAGGAGCCACTTGCTGCAAGCTGTACCCCTGGCTAATTTCTTCCAGGGCACACCTGAAGCCTGATTTCACTAGGATTTGACTGGCAGACCCCTCACTCCAACACCATCCTCTCTGAGGCCCTTCCTGAACATTCTTGCCAAAGAGGCCCCCCCCCCCGTCATGTGCACTCCCTTCTCAGGCTTCCTCCACAGCCCTTACCACCCCGGCAAGTTCAAGGCTGGTTTGGGAGGCTCCTGTCCAACCCCTTCACCCCTCAACTCCACGTGCAGCAGACACTAGGCCCATCTTGTCCTCTGCCTCACCTCAGCCTGGAGCTCAGCCCACAGTAACTTCATGCTCAGGAAAGATGCGTAGCCTGCAGAAAAGATCTCTCCACCTTGCCCGGCCTCGGGTTTCTCAGCTGCCAAATGGGCAGAACCAGGCCTCCCACTGGGCCTGCCTGGCACTCAGTAGGTGTTCCATGGGAAGAATGGAAAAACCTCGTCTGCCCCTTGATCTCCCCTCATTGGCCTTGATGCCTGAACCCCCTTTCAGCCCACCCCCCCCACCCCCGCTTTGGGGGACCAGGGAAGATGCATCTGCAGAAAAATCCCACAGCCCCTCAGCAAAGGTAGCCCGGCCCAGTGACGCTGGATGCATTAAGGACCTGCTCTTCCCTCCTCTGTTTCCACCCCCTCACCATCCATCCTGGGGTGCCCCCAAGCCAGTTCTTCCTCTGCCAGCCTTCCAGGACAGCCTCTCCCACACTCGCCAGGGCACCTTGAATATTCTAAAGTTAGTCACGCTACTTCCTGCATCCATCTCTTTGCATGTGCAGTTCCCACCACCTGGAATGCCCCTTCTTTTCCCACTTAGAAAACTCCTATTCATCCTTCACAGCCCCAGCTCCTAGGCCCGTCCTCCAGGAGGTCTTCCCTGACCCTCCTACCAGGAGGTAGAGCCTTCCTTTCCCATTCCAGGCTTCACCAGCTCTGTGTCCCTGGGTCTAAGTCTGTCTCCCTTGAAGGACAGAGCCCAAGAGCCCTGACACCAAACAGCCACACCAACGATGTTGACAAACATTTGTTGAAACAATCTCTTGATTGTGTTCTTGTGCCTGGCTGCAAATTTTTGGGTCCCTTCTGCCCCAGACTCTTGAAAGCTATATCCTCTCCTTGCTCCCTGAAAACTGAGGCCTGAAACCCGAGAGGCAAGTGCTGATGGTGGAATTTCAGACACTGTACCCAGATGAAGAGCGGATGTTTTGTTTTCCCTGCACCCCTAGTTCCAGCTCTTTGCAGCGTGCTAGGGGTGGAGTGACTTTAGAACTGGGAACCTCAGGAGTCTTAGGATGAAGGCAGTGGGAAGGGGTGTCCAAGGGGCCCCAAGGCAAGGAGCGGGGGTGGGCAGAACCTGGCAAAGCTGGGATTCTGCCCTCCACTGACATCCGCCTAGGCCAGGCACGCCCCATTGGGGCTTCCTCTGCCTGGGGCACTCGAAGACAGACAAAGAGTGTCATGGAACACAGAGAAGGATGTGGGGCAGGGAGAGGGCAGGATGGACAGGCAGGAGTGAGAAAAGTCAAGGGTCCCGCCCCCCTGCACCCCCTCTTAGGCCTCCTGCCCTGCTCCCAGATCTGATAACCCAGCCTTGCAGGTAACCACAGGCCCATTGAGCTGGGCTAGTGGCACCTTAATATATGCTGCTGCTTCCTGGGGAGAGGGCAGCCCTGGGAGAGGTCCCACCCCAAATCTGCCCCACTCTGTGCAGCCCCCCTGGAACCTCATGACTCCTAACTCACAAACCACCTCCTGGGACAATTTTGAGACTATCCAGAGCAAGTGACACCTTTTATAAAAAGCAGGGAAAGAGGGCATATCCTCCCCCCAACTTCAAATCCAGTCTTTGCCCATAAGGGACCCCCCTCCAAAGCGTTTCACGCCCTCTTGTGGCTGAACAGGCTGCTCCAAGAGCTGAGGGCCCGGCCCTCACCGGAGGACACGGTGTCCCCGGCGGCAGCGGCGGCGCGCAGAGAACGCGCTGGAACGCGACACTGACAGATGTTTACGTCTGAGCGCAGCTGGGCCGCGACGGCAGCCCCCCCACCCGGGGTCTGCGGGATCCGGATGCCCCCCACGGCCCCTCGAAGACCATAAGGCAGAAGGGGTGTCTGGGGCTCGCCCTCTGAGAGGCTGGGGAGAGGATTCTGGCTGCCCCCACTTCCACCCCTCCTCAGACGCACCCATGGGGGTCTAAGGAGGCTGGGGCGAGCCCGCCCGTCGGACAGGGACACCCCCGCCAGATCCTGGCTTGGAGAGGCGCTTAGGATCGCCCTGCCCACTTCTGCTCCCTGCCACGCGCGGACCTGTCGCCCCCGGCCCCACCCTCATGCACCCGCGGGTCCTCGGCTCGAGGAAGGCAGCTACTGGTTTATCCCTCCAGTCCCCCGTCCACGGGGCGTGTCGCACCCTCGCGCCGGTCCCCCATGGGCCCTGTCCCCTGCCCTTGCTTACCTGCTCAAGGCGCCGGACTACCCGTCAGTGGCGGCTGCGCCTGCCGCCCGCGCCGGCCCCAGCCCCTGTCCCCGCCGCCACGACCGCCATCCGGGCCGCCTGGGCCCGCG
>NW_007726981.1:420435-421334 GCF_000696425.1 Galeopterus variegatus | reverse complement strand
CCCGCCCCGCCCTGCCCGAGGGGGGCCAGCGGATCGCAGGTGGCAAGGGGCCGGGGGCCACAGAACCGCCCCTGAACGACAATCTCCCCCGGCCTCGGAGACCCCGACGGCGCCTCTTTGGGAAAGCTGGGGCCCTAAGACGCCCGGTCCCCAAGAGTCCCCTCTTAGGACCTGAAGGCCACAGCTCCCCCGACGCCAGTGTCTGCGACCCTCAGCGCCGCCCCCTACCCCGCACCCCACTGAGGATCTAGACTCACCCCTCAATCCTGCCGGAAAGGAAGACCCCAAGAAGTCCCCTACCCCCAACCAGAGCAGCACCCCCAAGACTAGCCTATCGCACCCTCACTTTGGGGACCCTGACGGCACCTTTTCGGTAAATCCGGAGCCCGGAGACGCCCCCCAGATCACCTTCTGGCTAAACTAAGAGCCACCGCACCCCCAGGACGGTGGTGGCCGTGACCCACAACTAACCCCACCTCACTGAGAAGTGGGGGTCCCCACCAGTCCTGCTCCAGGTCCTCTTCCCAAAAAGCTGAAGAAGCCCCCTCCCCGAGAAGCCCTTCCAGGGAACTGAGACCCAACGAAAGCGCCCCATACCCTACGACTGACGACAATACCCGATGTCCACGGCGCCCCCCCATCAAGTGGCAGTTCCCACAAATCTGGCCTCAGAGCCCTTCGGGGGATCCCTTTCCCACGCCTGGCTCTCGCCGCCGGCTCCCCCTCCTGGACACCAAGACCCACCGCGCCGCGCGTTATCGCCATCGGCCCGCGAGCCCAAGCCCACCGGGTCCCCTCCCCGACGGCTCCGCGTTCCCAAAGCGCCCCCTGGCGGCGCCGGTCTGATTCGGGGGGCGGGCCCGGGCGGGGTGGGCGGGTCTGGAATCGCCGTGGCCCCG
>NW_007726981.1:418231-419625 GCF_000696425.1 Galeopterus variegatus | reverse complement strand
GTCTCCTGGGGCCACCTGGTCACGGCCGCCTGTGTTCCTCCGATCCTAGCAGCCTGGGGGGGATGGGACCTTCCTAGGAGCCCCCTCCCCCAACCCACGCTTGTCCCCCCATCGGGTCTGTGCGAGCTGCAATGCCACAGTGTATGCGGTGATGGGGGACACTCAGGCAGCCTCGCCGCCCCCTGCACGCGGGCTGATGCGGGGGTGCGCTCGCTGAGGTGCACCTGCAAGCGGGGTGCATGCCGGAATGTGAGTTGGAGGGATGGGGGGACATAAGAGTGAGCGGTTGTCAGAGAAGTGGCGGCGTCGTGGCTGCCTGTTCCCACTCCAGGACAGGAAAAGAGCAAATATCTGGGCTCTGTGTGGCCCTGGGCTGCTCCTTTCCCTCCCCGTGCCTCAGTTTCCCCACCTGAAACATGGGATATTATTAGTAGATCCTCACAGGGTTGGTGTGAGGGTTGAATAAGAGTCATGCTTGGAGCGTAGTGAAAGTCCAAATGTCCCCTCCCAGGCACCCGCTCCCTGTGACACACACACACCCTGACCAGGAGAGGAGGGCGTGGCACTGGTGGCCACTCACGTCCCCAAACCTTTGTTCCAGGAGGGGTCACACCCACCGCCAACCCTGTTCGCACACATACTCTGATGAGCGCAGGGCCATCCCTACAGTGGAACAGCACCGTTTACACACAGCGGTCACAACACCCACGTCCTCACACGCGGGCACGTGCTGACACTCCGCCAACCCCCGGACCTGCATCTTACACTCACACACACACCCTCCCTTGGGGGTCCTTCTTTACGTCACCCCGGTCCCACCCCACTCATGCACACAGACACAAGGCTCACACCGCTCCTAACACACACACAAGCACAAAGTCCCCCTTAGAGAGTTGAGCGCGCAGACGCGTACACCCGCGCACGTGGCCCACTGGCCCGCACGGTAGCTCCTTGACTGCTCGTGCACACGCGTGCACGCACACACGGCGTGTACTACACACGCCCACCCTGCCTGGAGCTGGCTAACACACACACAACTAACACCATCCCTACCGTGTGCACACAACACACAGAGCTCACACACAGAACCGCAACTCTCACACGTCACCCCGTGCACGTGGTGCCTGCCCCACAGTCACAGACATCACAGAGACACTGTCGCACGTGCACACACACACACACGTACACACACACACACACACGCTGGGCCAGTCTGGGAGGCACAGCCCCCTCTGCACACACGCAGCCTGGCCGGGAGCCCACCCCCACCCCAGCCAGTCACCATTAAGCTGTCACCAGCTGCCCCTCGGCCGCCTCCCGCTCACCCCACACCGCCTGTACCCTACTCCCCGCCGTGGCTGGGGGCCATGGGGGTAGGGGCGTGCAGACACATG
>NW_007726981.1:393100-417396 GCF_000696425.1 Galeopterus variegatus | reverse complement strand
CGGGGACACCAGGCCCCACGCCCACCTTCAGCCACCAACACACACGCGCGCGCACACGCACGGAGTAGGCCCCATCACACTCAGGGACACACACACACGGAGGAGACCCCGTCACACTCGGGGACACAGAGGTGCTGTCCCGCCCAAGGCACCACAAGCTCACACCAAAAACAGTTTCGTCGTATCCTGATGCCATCCCCAAGTCACTCACACTCTCCGTCACCAAACCACACAGTATGTCACCCCCTGGACAGGCAATGACAGCCAGATATTCTTTAACACTCGCTGACTCACACCGCAGCTGGGAACTGGGGGGGGTACATGGACACACCCCCCACCCCCCAGAGTCCCTTCTCCTTTAGTCAGGCGAGGCCCATCCCTGCTGGGAACCCTGGGGCTGGGACCCTCCATGCAGACCAGCTCTCCAGATCCAACCCCCTTCAAAGGAACTGTCTGGGCTCCGCTGCCCAGGAGGCCGAGGGCACTCAGGGGCTGGTTCTATTTGCAGGAAACATGGGTATTTACAATGCTTTATTTTTAAACCTCCCTTGTCCCAGACACAGACTGCTGCAGGGCGGGGGTGGCGTAGCCAAGCCTTGAACCTCCTGGGCTTCATATGTGCAGCTCAGGGGTAGGATCTGTGGTCTTCCCAGAGCCCAGATGTGGGGGAACTGAGGCTCAGAGAGGCGCAGGGGGTGCCCGTGGGCATGTGGCCCCTTTGACTGATTCGAGCCTGCTGGCCCCAGGGTCAAGGCCAACTCAGGGGTGGGATGGTGCAGGCAGCTGAAACCCGCCGCCTGCCTGCCCTCCCTGGTGTTTGCCTGGGAATTAGTTCCGCTCCTTCACCGCCTCCTCAGATGTCTCCCCAGGGAACTCCTGGCAACACCCACCCCCCAGACTGCTCTGTCCCACTTGGCAGTTGTGAAACTCAAAGATCAGAGAGGTCAAGCCACAGGGCCAAGGTCACACAGTAAGGAAGAGGCTTGAACCTGGGGCTGGATGACTCCAGAACGCTCTGCCCCGTCCCCTGGACTGGCCCCTTGCCCTCCCGGGGAGGCCACTACTCCCAAGGGGAGTGTTCTGTTCGTGGGTAGAGACAGGTTCTGGGAGGCCAGCGGCCGCTGGCCAAGACTCAGACTTGGCTGGTGGAGAAATTTCCATCTTAGTGCCAGGATTTGGTCCAGGTCCGCCGGGCCTGGGGCTGCACCTAGGGACCCTCAGGGACCAGCCCTGCAGGGGAGGAGATGGCCGGGTGCCCACTGTGTCCTCTGTCCCTCCAGCTGCCTCTGGCCAGACTGTTGGCCATCTCAGCACAGTGAGCACTGTCCCTGTCCCCCAATGTCCCGGTGGACTGAGCTTTCTGGGCCTCAGTTTCTCCATCTTTGAAGTGGCTGCACATTTGTTCTGTGCCCAGAGCGGTGCATGTAACATATCTGATTGGAGCCTCGGAGGTGGGTAATGTCGTTCCCCCGTGGAGCGGTGAAGAGGCTTGCCCGGGTCAGTGGGACAGCTCTGGGCTGCTGATTGTTGGACCAGAGGATCCCCCAAAACTAGGCTCAGGGATATTCATTCAACAAAGTCACCCTCACCCCGAGCTGGATGGTGCCTCAGCTCAGGGGGGTGACACAGAGCTCGATGCACACTCCTGGCTGCGGGTCAAGCCGGGCCACAGCAAGGACCCCAGGAGCCAGAGGAGGAGTGGGCCAGGCTGGGAGGGGGCCTCCGAGGCCTGTGGGCGGCAGGAAGGAGCTGGCCTGTTCCAGGCGAGGATGGTAAAAACAGGGCCAGTGGCTGTCCCCACGGGGCCATTGACAGCCACAGGTCACAGGTCATAGTCCCCATCCCTGGGGTCCTTGGGTCAGCAAGGTGGGAAAATCATCAGGCAAGCTGAGGGACGCCAGGGCCGGGGGCGGGGACTCAGGAGCGAGGTTGTGCAGGCAGCTGTGGGGCGGGGCTGGGGCTGAGAAGCTGTCCCCGGCGCTCCCAGAGGCACAGACACGCACACGGAGTCACACACAGGCAACGGCCACAGATATGTGTACGTGATCCCTCCTGCACGTACATAACACAGTAGACACACAGACACACACTCATGCACACACGCACACACCCCAAGTCACGCATCCTCAGCAGCCACTGACAAGTGCGACAGCATCGCTCAGGCTGCACGGACACGCGCGCGCCCCGGCTCCCCCGCTCTGGCCACCGCCCGCCCGCCCGGCCCTGCCGCCTCCGTCCTTGGCCCGGGCTGCCCTAATCCCAGGCTCGTGTCTTGGAGCCAAGAGATAAGAGGCAGCTGCAGCCGCAGATAAAGAAGTCCCAGCCACAAATCCGGGGCGGCTGCAGCAGTGGCGGGCACAGAGCCCGGGCTGCACCTGCCCCGCCACCACCACGGCCACCCCCATCCGGCAGGAGAGAGACGTGCAGGGGGAGAGGGACTGGGGGGGGCTGGGGGGAGAGAGAGAGGCAGAGAGACAGAGACAGAGGGAGAGAAAGAGAGATACGAGACACATACAGAGGGAAGAAAATACAGAAGGACAAAAATTTTTTTGAGACAGAAACAGGAAGAATAAAAAAGCAACAGGCAGAGAGAAAGAGCCAGCTAGGGCCTGAACAGAAAGCCAGAAGCTCCGTCCTCAGGTCCTGCCCTACCCCCACCTGGGTGCCTCAGTTTCCCCACCTGTTCAGGGGCTCCAGGGCCACCTGCCTCACTCCTGTTTCTTTAGGGTCAATCGAAGTCAGGCATTGGGGGCAATCATCCTCAATGTCCCCACATACTCCAGAGTGACACTAATGGCTGACCCAGGGCTCTTGGGCAGCCTTCTGCCCCCTACCATGGCCTCAGTGAAAGTGGGATCCCTCTAGGGCAGGTTCTGCCCCTCTGTGCCTCAGTTTCCCCAGCCATAAGATGAATCCACTTGGCAAGCTTTCATGGAGCACCTACTGTGTGCCAGGTCCAGTGCTGGCACTGGGGGCACAGAGTGACCAAGGAAGACCTGATTCCCTCCCTCTCCGGGCTCCAAGTCCAGTGAGGAAGACAGATATGTGACCAGACAGCTACTTGATGACCAGGGCCATGATGCGGGAACACTCAGGCAGAGCCCAGGGGACACTGGACCCACCCTGAGTGAGGGGCTGTCAGGGAGGCTTCCAGAGGAGAAAGAGATCATCCGGAAGGGTGGGTGGGATAAGCCAGTTGGCTGGGAGCAGGGAACAGTGTTCTTGGAAGAGGGAACAGCATGAGCAAAGGCTGGGAGGTAAGACTCGTTCATGGAAGGTCTGAGATGAACTTAGTGCTCGCGTTTAGGGATGGAGGGGGTGACGGAGGCTGAAGGTGGGGAAGGCCGCAGGGGCTGAGTCCTGCTGGAACTTGGCGGTGGTGCAGGGCTGGGGCAACAGGGAGCCATGGAAGGTTTGGGGGCGGGGAGGGCTGTGGTCAGATTCATGTTTTAGAAAGAGCTGTGGGAGGCTGCGCTGTTGGGGACAGAATGGGAGATTGAGGTCTGGAGGCGGGGAGTGATGAGAAGGGAGAGGAGGGGATGGGCTGGAGAGAGACGCTCGAGGGGACGAGGGCAGGACATGGGGACCAACAGGTTGAAGGGGGAGACAGAGAGGCGGGAAGGGAGGCTGATGCCCTCCCTGTTTCTGGCTTGGGACGAGGGGGCAGCCCCTGGGTCAGGGACCTGGATTGGGCTGAGGCCAGGGTGGTTCCCATGGGTGTGGGGGCCTGGGGGGAGGCAGCCGGCAGGTATCTGGGGCCATGAGGTGGAAGCCTTTGAGCTCATGGGGGCAGCATAGAGTCTCCCTGGAGTCTGGGTGTCTGGGGCTACCGGGGCTAGCAAGGTGAGTGAGGGTCAGGGGAGTCCCTGCGGCCCATGGATTCAGGTGGAGCTGGGACGAATGCTTGCCCCCTCCACGCAAGGTCAGAGAGAGGAAGAAATGAACGAACCCACGAAAAGTGCTTTGAATGGGCCTCGGTACACAGTAAGCACCTGATAACCATTTAACTACTGGTAAATGATAACACCATTATAATACTAGAATAATAAGTGATTAGTGTATAATGGGAAACAGTTAATGTCTCATTAATATTAATACTATGGTTATCAACAGCCAGCGCACGGCCCCCCACCTACGGGAAGCCTTCCTGGATTGCCTTACACCAAGGGGGCGGGGTCATCACAGGGCAGAGCCAGGCAGCCCTGGGAGATCTCTCCTTGGAAGCCAATGCCCAGAGAGGAGAGGACACATTTCTGAGGTTGCCCTCTGTGAGCCTCAGTTTCCCCCACTTGTCCAGTTGTCTCCTCAGAGCGGACTGGGGTATTTGTGAGAAGATGTGGGAGACAAGTGATAGAACCTCAGGGGGGGACACGCACCCCGGGAAAGAGGAGTGAACTCCCATCCCTGGAGGTGGGCAAGCAGGGCTGGGCAAGTCTCACTCAGACTGTGGCCGCTGTTTCTTCCGGTTTGAGATTCCCAGATTCTACTGTTTTATTCCCAGATTGTCCTACAGAGGGCGGCCGAGGCCAGAGACGGAAGACAAACCTTCCCACACCCCCTCCACTTTCTCCTAGGTCCCGGAAGTGATGATTTGGAGAATGTGGTGGCCTAGGGCAAATCTTTTTACTCTTTGGGCCTCAGTTTCCCCATCTGTTATATGAGGATCACAGTGTCTGCCTCTTCTTCCCTCCCCAGGAAAAGCTTTTCAAGTTCAGAGTAAAATACAAGGGTAGCCAAGGGGTTGGGTGTTCCCACCGAGCACTGTGTTTCGTAATTCAGGGCAAATAATAATAAAGTGATAACAACAGCAGTGGTTCAGAAGTTAATATTTATTGATTGTTGCATGTTGAACCCTTACCTTCTAAAGAAGACACTTTTATCAGCCACATTATATTGATGAGGAGACTGAGGCAGAGAGAGGCTCAAACGAGATGTCCAACGTTTCTAGTTGGTAGGTGGAGGAGCCGGGATTCGAACCTGGCTGAGTCTAGAGCTCTGTTCCCGAAGCGCATGCAGCCTTCTCCAGGCTACAACAGGGCATGATGGGGACTATGGCAAAAGGTAGGTAGATCCTGCCTTCCTCTGCCCACAGTCCTCCACGTTCCCACCTCGCTCGGGGTGAATGCCAAAGTCGTTCTCAAAGCTCACAAGGCCTTGCACGACATTCCCCGCACCTCCCTACCCTCATCTCCTCCTCCTCTTCTCTGCTCCAGCCACAGGGGTCTCCCTAACATGTCGGGACTTTTCCTCCTGCCTCAGGACCTTTGCACTGGCTGTTCCCTCCATCTTGTATACTTTTCTCTTCCATATATCCCCGAGTCTCTCCCTCACTTCTTCCAAATATACCCCCAAATCACCATTTCTGTGAAACCTTCCCTGACCATCCTATTAAAAATTGCAACCGCCGTAAGTGGCATTCCCAATTCCCGTTCCCTGCTTCATTACCGTCTAAGTACGGTGGAGTTTACTTATGATGTTTTTGGTCTGTGTTCCCACCCCTATGTCAGCTCTTCAGAGCAGGGATTTTTGTCTATTTTGTTTTGTTTTCTATCCTATCTAGCCCAGCATCTGGCCAGGCGCTCAACTAATTACTTGCTGATCGAATGCCCCGCATAAAAGTTAGTAGAATTAACATTTTTTGCAAACCCTAGCATAAAAACAAAAGACTTGCCAGGGCCGATCGTGGCCCGCGGGGAGCCTGTTCGCGAGCCGTCCAGGATCCCGCTCACGAGGGACCAGAGGCCCCGCCCATTTGCAGGCTCCGCCCCGTGACGTCGACGCGCGCATGATGGCGTCCTTGGAGCGACTCGGGCATGCGCACTGCCCTAGCACCACCCAGGAAGACATACGCGCGACCCGGAAGGCCTTTCCGCCACACTCCAGAGCAGGCGTGAGGAGCGCCGATGGCGGAGGGACTGGCGGAGGCCCCAGTAGAGAGTGGCGGTGGCGGTGACTCGGAACGTGGGGTGGCGCCCATTAAACCTCAGTGAGTCGCCGGGGTAGCAAGAAACCTCATGGGGCCTTCCCGGCATCCGTAGCGTGGCCAGAGCGGTGCATGCCGGGAGATGGGCTACGGTCCAGGATGAGACGCTCGCCGGCTCTTCAGTCCGGGCCGGTTTTCCGTCCGCTGTGGGGGCGTCCCCGGTGGTACCTGAGATCGTGCACATTGGAAGCTGTCACATGCGAGAAGGACGCCACGTGCATGCTGGGGCAGGCGGGGTTTGAGGCGAGGCCCGCGATGCATACTGGGGACTGTAGTCCCTGCGTGTGGCGGGAACGGCGCATGCGCACCTCTAGATGCAGTTACGGGTTGGGACTTGAGCGGGCACCGCGGAGCAGTGTTTTAGGGGTCGAAAGGTATTGTGGGAAATGTGGCGGCTGTGGACCCCGCTGCAAGGCATTCTGGGACTTGTAGCTGCTTCTCGCACAACGTGGTCAGGGATGCTTATGCCTGATAACCTATAGTTTAGCGCAACACTCTGAGCATCGGGGATCCAAGGACAAAATAGGTCCTTTCTGTGGCCTTGTGGTGCTGCCGGGCTGGGAGCTGGCCGGTTCTAAGTAGTGAGACCTCGTCAGCAGAGGCATTTAAGCAGCAGCAAGTGTTCTCAGTCTCCTTACCCCAGCGTTTACTGAGGCTGAGCTCAGAGGAGGGATCCCCTGGAAAAGCCCTCCTTTCTTCTCCCTCTCTGCTGGCAGATACCGCACTACCAAAGAGCAGTTTCACGAATTCCTGGAAGCCAAAGGGCAGGAGAAGCCTTGCCGGGAAACCGAGGCAGAAGACCCTGTTGGCAATGACCTGGCTGAGCCTGAGGCCAAGCGGGTCCGACTGGAGGATGGGCAGCGGGAGGACCGACAGACGGAGAATGCAGCTGAGCACGGAGAGCAGCCACAGGCTCAGAAGAGGGCTCGGGGCCAGAACAAGAGCCGGCCCCATATGAAGCCCTTGCACTACGACAAGAACAGGCTCTGCCCCTCTCTGATCCAGGTGAGCGTGGCCACATGAGGGTTGCTACTGGGGCAGGCAGGAGCTGGTTCTGTTTTTTGGCATTTGGTAAATGCCATTAGAAAGTCCCAGGGGCCTTCAGTCTGAGCTTCTCTGCTCCCATTCCATCCTCATCATCCTCCTGATGTTATGACGTGCTATTGTTTTCATTTTATAGATGAAGCAACTGAAGCACAGTGAGGTTACCGACTTGCCCCAGGACACCAGCCAGGAGGGGGGATTTGGGATTCAAGCCCAGACTGCCTGGCAGCCCCAGCATCCCCCTGTCGTCCCTTGTTCCCCTGTAGGAGTCGACTGCTAAGTGTTTCTTTGGTGACCGCTGCCGCTTCCTGCATGATGTGGGCCGCTATCTGGAGACCAAGCCAGCTGACCTGGGCCCCCGCTGTGTGCTATTCGAGACCTTCGGCAGGTGTCCCTATGGGGTGACCTGCCGCTTTGCCGGGGCCCATTTGGGACCTGAGGGCCAGAACCTGGTGCAGGAGGAGTTGGCAGCCCGCTGGGCCCACCCCCTGCCCGTCCGCAATGGCCTGGATAAGTCACTGCAGCAGCAGCTGCGGAAACGCAAGATCCGCTTCGAGCGAGCCGAGCAGGCCCTGTGCCAGCTAAGCAAGGATCAGCCGCCAGGCCCCACACCTGTTGCTGCTGTCCCCAAGGTCCCAGTGGCTGAGGGTGCTCCAGGGCAGAACGACTGTGATGCCCAGCAGGACCCTGCGGGGCCGGGTGCTGACACCCCTCCCAGCAGTCCTGGGCGGACCTGCGGGCCCCTGACTGACGAGGACATAGTCAGGCTGCGGCCCTGTGAGAAGAAGAAGGTACATGTTGAAGACAGTGCTAGTAGTGGACCTGTGCCTCCAGCAGCTGGTCACCAGCCACGTCCACGTTCCTGGTTTAGACACCTGGGGATCAGAATCTGTGCTCTTGGGGAGCTCCCAGCTGAGACTCCCTCCTTGTGCTCTGCTCTGGTCCCAGCCCTCAAAGAGCCCCATCTGGGGAACAGAAATAGCTGGACACATATTCTCAGTCCCAGAATGTCAGGGCAGGGGCAGAGGAGGACGGTGTGGAAGGCTTCCTGGAAGAGGGGGCATTGGAAATAGGGTTTTGATGGTTGAATAGAAGTTTTTCAATGGGAGGAAGTAGGAAAAGAACATTCCTTGTAAAGGGATTGGTTGGTGTGTGCAGAGGTCCAGGGGTGAAAAGGCCGCAGCCCAGTCGGGGCAGGGCAGAGCATGTTCTAGACTGCGGGGACAGGGAGGCCCAAGAGGCCTCGGAAGCTGGCTGGGGGATCGAGCCTCACTTACGTGTTTTCTTTCCCTCCAGCTGGACATCGGTGGCAAACTGTACCTGGCGCCCCTCACCACGGTAGGCCCTGGCAGAGGTGGCGGCATGGTCTCTCCCCCTGTGCCCGCTGCTTTCCCTCCAGCTGGACATCGGTGGCAAACTGTACCTGGCGCCCCTCACCACGGTAGGCCCAGGCAGAGGTGGCGGCATGGTCTCTCCCCCTGTGCCCGCTATCTGTTTCCACCGGCTGAGACTCAGGGCTGGGGCGTGTGTCTGGGGTCCCTGCCCACCATACCCTCACATGTGTGTTTGTGCCCTGCCACCCCTAGTGCGGGAACCTGCCCTTCCGGCGGATCTGTAAGCGCTTCGGGGCGGATGTGACATGCGGGGAGATGGCCGTCTGCACCAACCTGCTGCAGGGCCAGATGTCCGAGTGGGCTCTGCTCAAACGCCACCAATGTGAGGACATCTTCGGCGTCCAGGTCAGTGCCTACCCCGAGGATCCCTCGGTTGCCTTGTTTAGGAACCAGGATCTGGGTCTGTCTTGGTCACTTCCCCAACTGTTCTAGTCTCAGCCATGGGGCAGGGATGATGGCCTGATCTACCTCTCAGAGCTGATGGTGTCCTTGGCGGGGGATGGGGCCTCATAGATGGACGTCAGTTCCGTCCAGGGAGGTGCAGGAGGGAGGCTCAAGGACCCCCAGTAGGCAATCAGTAGCCCAGCAGGGATGGTGTGGACCAGCCCTGTCCTCACCACAGCTGGAAGGCGCCTTCCCCGACACCATGACCAAGTGCGCCGAGCTACTGAGTCGTACCATCGAGGTGGACTTCGTGGACATCAATGTCGGCTGCCCTATCGACCTCGTGTACAGAAAGGTAGTGGACATCCGCCCTGGGCTCCAGCCCCACTCCCACCTGTGGCAGGCTCGTGCCTCGGTTTCCCACCTGGACAGTGAGGGTGCTGAGCCAGCCGGCGATGTGGGCGGTAGGGGTTCGGGCACCTGTGTGTCCCCGGAGCATTTGCATTTCCTCTGGGTCGCTGTCTCCTGGTGGGGACCTTGGCTGCAGAGCAGGGGGCCCAGCCCGAGTGCCACCTCGCTCTAGGTGCTTGTCTCTCTCAGGGTGGGGGCTGTGCCCTCATGAATCGCACCACCAAGTTCCAGCAGATCGTCCGTGGCATGAGCCAGGTACGCCCAGCAACATCCCTACATTCTGCCCAACCTGACCCTGGGCCCTGCTGACCACCCCTCCCACTGTCCCCACAGGTGCTGGACGTGCCGCTGACTGTAAAGATCCGGACAGGTGTCCAGGAGCGTGTGAACCTGGCACACCGCCTGCTGCCTGGGCTGCGGGACTGGGGCGCGGCCCTTGTCACGGTGGGTCTTGGGGCACTGCGGGCATCGGGGCCTTGGGGGCGCCCCAGCGTCCCTTGCTAACAGCCTGTCTCTTCCCGTTCCTCCCTCTTCACCTCTGCCCCTCTCTCCATCTCTGTGTCATCTGCCTCTGGGTCTCTCTCCGGCCCTCTCTCAGCCTGTCTCTCTCGGTCCTTTTCTCTCTGCATCTCAATCTCTGCGTCCCTCTCTGGGTGGCGGCTTCTCCCCCAGCTCCACGGCCGCTCGCGGGAGCAGCGCTACACCAAGCTGGCCGACTGGCAGTACATCAAGCAGTGCGTGAAGGCTGCCAGCCCCATGCCCCTGTTCGGTGGGTGCCCTGCGAAGCCACCACCCCGTCCTCCTGCTGCCCCAGGCCACTCTCATGACCTGGCCCACCCCTACTTGGAATCCCCTGCCCTGATGGGGGCTACTGGGTTGGCAAAAACTCACAAAGAGCTGGAGGCTCCCTGAGACCCCAGCCTTTGTCCTCTCAGGAAACGGGGACATCTTGTCATACGAAGATGCCAACCTGGCCATGCAGACTGGTGTCGCCGGGATCATGATTGCCCGGTAAGTGCCCGATGGGGTGATAAGGCACAGCTGGAGCCACCCTTGATCACCCCACCTGAAGTGGGGGACAGCGAGGCCTGTTCTACCTGTGACCTCAGCAGCAGGGTCCCCGAGCCCCACACACGTGCTCACCCACCCTGTTCTGTGTTGTGTGCTTTGTGCCAGGCGGGTGGCTCTGCAGGGATGCAGAGAGGCAGACGGAGATGTCAGGGGTTGCATCTGGGACAGGGGTGCTGGAGGGGGGATGGAAATCTCCAGAGCTGCAGGCTGAGGGCTCTGATGGTCATGGGTTGAAGATCTCGGGCTTTTGGGCCGGCTGTGAGCTCAGCTGGTTAGTGTGGAATTATAACACCAAAGTCAAGGGTTTGGATCCTTGGACCGGCCAGCTGCAAGAAAAAAAAACATCCTGAGCTTTGAATGGGCAGCCACAGCTTGGAGGCTCAGACCTGTAGGTTTTGGGGTCTGGGCTCCGGCTGGGAAAGTGGAGGTCGCTCAGTCCCATGGCTGGCCCACCGACCCGGCCCGCCCCGCAGTGGCGCCCTGCTGAAGCCGTGGCTGTTCACGGAGATCAAGGAGCAGCGGCACTGGGACATCTCATCATCCGAGCGCCTGGACATCCTGCAGGACTTCACCAACTACGGCCTGGAGCACTGGGGCTCCGACACTCAGGGCGTGGAGAAGACGCGGCGCTTCCTGCTCGAGTGGCTCTCTTTCCTGTGCAGGTGGGTGCCGGGGTCATCGAGGTGGCCAGTGCGTGGTCCGGAGCTGGCCAGAGAGGGCTCAACGCTGTCCCCGCAGGTACGTGCCTGTGGGCCTCCTGGAGCGGCTGCCACAGAGGATCAACGAGCGGCCACCCTACTACCTGGGCCGTGACTACCTGGAGACGCTGATGGCCAGCCCGAAGGCCACGGACTGGATCCGCATCAGGTTCCTGCGCAGGCCGGGGGTGGGGGGCCTGCAGAGCAGGAGTGGCCCAGGCCCCAGGCCTGACCCCTGCCCGTCCTCCCCACAGTGAGATGCTCCTCGGACCCGTGCCGTCCAACTTCATCTTCCTGCCCAAGCACAAGGCCAACGCGTACAAGTAGCTTCAGGGACCAGGGCGGGGCCGCCTTCCCAGGGCCCCCCAGTGCATGGAGAACACAATAAATTTTATTCTTTTAAAATCCAGGACTTTCTGTAACCTTGAGGCTACCCCTTCCTGTTCCCTTCCTGGAGCTCATCCTCGACTTTTCCCCGGCCTCAGCAACTCCCTGCCTGTTTGCTCATTCATTCACCAAACCTTCCGGCCACCCGTGGCTCCAGCCCTGGACTGTGTACTGCTCTTGCCCAGGGAGGCCTTGACCATGAAGAAGCCACTGAGATGCAATCCAGCCCTGGACTGTGTACTGCTCTTGCCCAGGGAGGCCTTGACCATGAAGAAGCCACTGAGATGCAAGAGGGGTGGGGGCTGAGCATTTGTGGGTGTGATCCGGGCAGCCTGCCTGGAGGAGGGGGTCTTGAAGCTGTTGGGCAAGTGTTGCTGGAAGAGGCAAAAGGCGGGGGACCTGGCCCAGTGTCTGCCCACCCTTGGTGATGCCCGTCTCTGGCTGCCTCCTGCCTACCTCCCACCCCGGAATCCTGGCCAGTGGGCAGGCCGCAGCCTGGAACCCGCTGCCCGGGGTAACCTTGCAAACAGAACCCCGGGGACTCTGAGCCTGTTGTCCGGTGGGCCGCCTGTGCTCCCACCTGCTGCCCTCCTGACCTGCCCCAGCCGGCCCCTCAGCTTCCCCATGCAGCACCCCAAGCCCTTCTATGCACCTGCAGCTCCCCAAGAAGGCTTCAGCCCCCAAGGTCTGGAGGGTGCCGGCGGCCCTGGCAACCAGCCTGCGCCCCCCTGCGCTGAGCCTCTCCCCACTGTGGGTATGCGTTGGGGGCAGGGTGGGGCCCAGGGCTCCTGCCCAGCAGCCTCAGGGCTACACCCACTGGGCACCTTTGTCCACAGGCTCCTCAAACCTCTATCACCCCCCAAACCTGGAGAAAGAGGTGTTTCCGACCCCTCCAGCAGGTACTGGCCTCCCCCCAGACCTTCACAACGAGCCATTAGTGGGTTTGAGAGGGTGGGGCCCATCTTGCCTGCCCCCATCCTTAGATGGGACCTCAAAGACAAGGCCCAGGGTCCCTGTCTCTCAAGTGAGCCCCAAGGATGAGGCCTGTGTCCCCCCTTTCCCCAAATGAGTCCCCAGAGATAAGACTTGTCACCTGTCCTGTAAATGGATCCCCTGAAGTAGGGCCAATGTCTCCTGTCCCCCCAAATGGGTCACCAAAGGCAATACCTATGTCCCCATTCCCTAGATGGGTCCCCCAAAACAATGCTGTCTCATCCCCCAAAGGTGTCCCCAAAGGCAAGGGCCAAGTCCCCCTTTCCCAGTTGGGCCCCCTGCTGTGGACCCTGCTTCCCTGGGGGGCGGTGGCCGGGAGCTGCTCTCAGGCCCCCCCTGGCCTGCAGGTTTCCAGATGGCCCCCTGCGGGTGCTTCTTCGACCCCCGTATCTACCGAATCGAGTGGGTCACCACCGACTTTGGCCAGTCATCCCTGTACAAGCTGGTGGTGGCAGGCAGTGGGGGACCAGCAGGGGCGCCGGCGGGGGGCCCTGGCTCACCAGGCAGCTACCTCCCGGAGCCCCAGCACTACCTCACGGCCCCAGCGGCACCCCTGCCATCGCCGGCGTATCCCCACTACCAGCCGGTGCCGGGGGGACCCCAGTACCTCGTGCCCTACTTCCCACTTGAGGGGTCTGCGCCCGAGGCCCTGAGCTTTGTGGGGGATGGGGGGACCCCCGCCTTCATGGAGCTGCCCCCGCCCCTGCTCAAGGAGGGCCTGGCCCCCCCACCACCACCACCACCCCCCAAGGAGAACAAGCTGCTCCCGCTTCTCATCACGCTTCCTGCCGAGCCCGCACTGTCCGCTGGTACCTACGGCCACCTCAAAGGCCACCTCAGCCAGTTCCCTGGGTCCGAGGTGGCTGCGAGGCCCATCGAGCCCCCGGCCTTCCCCACCAAGGAGCTAAAGGGCGGCATGGCTGGGCCAGGCTCGCTGTACCCACTGGGCCCCGGCGAGGCCAAGGTGGCCGAGGCCGAGGAGGTGGCCCCTCCAGGGGCAGGTGAAGCCAAGGCCCCCGAGGTGGCTAGAGCCTTCGTGCTGCCAGACAAGGTGCTGCTGGAGGACGCTATGAAGCTGTTCGATTGCCTGCTGGGTAGCGCCGAACCTGAGGAGTCCCAGCTCAAGGCCCCTGGGTCAGCCCTGCCCAACAGTGGTGGTGGTGGCACTGGCAACGACTCGACCAGCGACATCCGCTTGCTGCACCTGCCCGACGAGCTGCTGTCCTTCGACTACAATGTGCCCGAGATCCTGGAGACCGTGTCCAACATGGACTACTTTTTCAACTTCAAGGCCCTGGATGAGGAGCCGCCACCCCACCTGGGGTCCCCTGTCGTGGACACCGTGGTCCCCGTCCTGCGCTCTGATCCACCCTGCAGGAAGAAGGCTGGCGCCTCATCCTCCAAGAAGGGGAAGGCGGGAGGCAAGGGCAAGCAGGCCACAGGCCCGGCCAGCACTGTCGCCTCACGGTCGAGGCAGGACCCGGGAGCTGCTCCCCATTAAAACAGATTTGATCTCTGAGCTCAGTGTTACTTCAGCGGCTTATGGCCTAGGGACAGTGGGCTGGGTGTGGACACCTATCCCCTCGCCATGTCGGCCAGTGGACAGGCAAGGCTGTGCCCTGGGCCATGTGGGAGGCTTCCAGAGCCGAGTGGGGGAGTCCTGGAATCACAAGAGATTCTAAACCCCTTGCTCCCCGGAAAATCAGAGTCGGTGGCAGGGCTGGGGGGCTTTCGGGAAGGTGGGGAGCTGCCACCCAGACTCCTGCATTGTAAGGATTTTACCCCTGCGTTTGGTGGGGAAAATTAAGGCTGCCCAGAGAGGGGCAGGAACTTGCCTGGAGACACACAGCAAGCAGGGCAGGTCCTGGGGAGTGGCTCTCAGCTCCCGAGGACACCGCTCTGGGAGGGGACCCTCCTGGCCTGCTCCTCCTCCTGCCCCGGCCCTGGGCTGAGTCTCCTGGGCTTTCATTTCTGGGCCCTTAGGGGAGGCCTGCCTGGAATCGAGGAGGCAGATGGGGAGTTTGCAGGGCGAAGTCATAGCTGAGGCCACTGGTGGCTCCTCTGCCGGGCACCATGCCACCTGCCATATATGGCTCCCCTTCTTGAAACTCTTCAAACCCTTATTCAAAAGCTCAGGGATGTGGAGACAGCATCTCCAGGCCCCGCAGCTGCTGCCACTTGAACATAAATGCAGAGAGAGGGTCCCTGAGCAGAGGTCAGCCAGGTCATTCTCTTTTTGGCAGTTGGCCAGTACAGTGATCCAAACCCTTGAGCTTGGTGTTATAACACTGCACTCACCACTGAGCTAACTGGCCAGCCTATATACATATTTTTAATGTATCTAATGTGTATATACCTACTATCTACATATGTATATGCTGTCTATACACATGTTGATGTTATCTAAATATATACATGTGTACATTTGCATTATTTATATACACAAGCATGTCTGTATACATGTGTGTAGATAATGTATACATTCTATACTTGCGTGGATATATCTACATGCACATACGTGTATACATATGTAGGCATATGTAATAAACATTATTATATACACATGTATAAACGTGTACATGTAAAATCTATACTTCCAGACTTTTATTCATGTGCATGTGTGTGTTCATATGTATATATGTTTTGGTTTTTAAAAACCGGCACGGAGGGCTGGACGGTTAGTTCTATTGATTACAGTGTGGTGCTGTAACACCAAGGTTAAGGGTTCAATCCCTGCACCAGCCAGCTGCCAGGGGGGAATAAAAATCTACAGGAAGAATGAACAATTTCAAGTCAGAAGAAGAGAGAATTTTTTTTTAAAAAAGATGACTGGTAAGGGGATCTTAACCCTTGACTTGGTGTTGTCAGCACCACGCTCAGCCAGTGAGCAAACCGGCCATCCCTATATGGGATCCGAACCCGGGGCCTTGGGCCTTGGTGTTATCAGCACCACACTCTCCCGAGTGAGCCATGGGCCGGCCCGGAAGAAGAGAGAATTTGACAGTCAAATGTGTTCTGTCCCGCGGCAGCGCTCCCACCGAGGGTTCGGATCCCACATACAGACCGGTTCCTGCTCACTGGCTGAGCGAGGTGCGGGAGCAACACCGAGGGTTGCGATCCCGTTGCCGGTCACGAAAAAAGACAAAAAAAAAAAAAAAAGGAAAATGTGTTCTGTCCCATTGGATAAATGTTAAAGGGACAGTGGGAGACCAAACAAAGTGACTTTTGATTACTCCTCACTCAAGTTGAGCTTGTCCCACTTAACAAGGATCAGAGGCAAAGTGAGACTACCTCTTGGAGCAAGTCAGGCAGCTGGACTAGTGTCAGGCCCTTACCCAGCTGGCAGGAGTGAAACCAGCACTTCTCAGGCTCTGTTGGCCAGAGGGGGTGTCCAGCAAGGAGCTGGTGGGGGAAGGCAGGACACTGGAGTCGGGGCTTGGGGAGGAGACGGAGGCTCACTCACAGGGCTGGGTGGGAGGGTGATTTGCACAACCTTAGAGGAAATATAGTCAACTTCATCATTCGTGCATTCTGTACTTGCCAATTTGCCTGCTTGCTAAAATTTCTCTGTAACACACAAATCAATACTCATGGGGATTTCTCGGGAATTCACGCATGTGCGGAGTGGTGACAGATGCAAGTCACTGATGCACACATTCCCAGCTGGCCATGCTCCGCGTTCTTGTTTAAGCTGTGGGACTGTGAACAGGTACCTCGGTCACGGCCAGTGGTGAGCTGTGTTTTCCACAATTTTGTGCTTTTTGTTGCTAATTTTTTTTTTTTTCTTAAAAGATGACTGGTAAGGGGATCTTAACCCTTGACTTGGTGTTGTCAGCACCACGCTCACCTAGTGAGCTAACCGGCCATCCCTATATAGCAATCCGAACCTGTGGCCTTGGTGTTATCAGCACCGCACTCTCCCGAGTGAGCCACGGGCCGGCCCTTTGTTGTTGGTAATTTCGCTGTTGGAAGTGCCCCCAAGTGCAGTGCTGAAGTGCTGTCTAGTGTTCCTAGCGCGAGAAGGCTGTGATGTGCCTCGTGGAGAAAATGTGTGTGCCGCAGAGGCTTCATTCAGGCGCAAGTGTGAGCGCCGTTGGCCGTGAGTTCACGTTAGTGGTTCAAAAATGTGTATTAAAACAGGTGTCTTTACACAGAAATGCACATAACACAAGCTTATGTGTTGATCATTTGATGAAGATATTGTGACCAGAGGCTTGCAGGAACCTAACCTGGTATTTCCCCTAGGAGCACAGGTTCAGTATTTGCTCATTTGGTGTTTGCAGTGACTTTATAGACCAGAACTAGCATGAATAGTGAGACTTGACTGTCTCCACCTCATTCTGTTGTCCAGGGTGACAGAGGCAAGGGGCTGGCTGGGGTAAGCAGCTCACAAACTGCAGTTTTAAAATGTAGTTAGGATTTGTTGTTTTGCTTTGTTTTGGCAGCTGGCTGGTACAGAGATTGAACCCTGGAGGGGTTTGTTTTGTTTTAATCAGGCCTGGTGAGACGATGATTTGGAGACAACTGCCTTTGAAAGGGGAGTTTATTACTCACAGTTCCCAAGAAGGGGGGTGGCGTGCCATGCCATGCCACACCACTAGCCACATGGAGAAGCACCAGGGCCTGTGAGGAGGTGGTGGGAGTGAGGGGAAAACAGGGACAGGAGCCTTTACTGTGGTTTTTGCCAGAAAGGCAAGGCAAGGCAGGGTAAGCCAACTTTAGAGTGACTAGTTTGAATACCAAGGTGGGCTCTGGGCTCTAGGGGCTATCTGTCCCTGGCCATTGGGTACCTGGGGAGTATCAAAGGTACACTTAGGGCCGACCTGTGGCTCACTTGGGAGAGCGTGGTGCTGACAACACCAAGTCAAGGGTTAAGATTCCCTTACTGGTCAGCTTTAAAAAAAAAAAAAGGTACACTTGCCTGGGGGGAGCCATTTGCTGTCTTTAAGAAATAGCTCCCAAGGCCCCAAGATGTCAAAGCATCATGAAACGTAAGGGGGAAACACCATGGTGAGTACACACTGCTTTCTGCTTTGTACGAAAAAAAAAAAAGGTACACTTGCCTGGGGGGAGCCATTTGCTGTCTTTAAGAAATAGCTCCCCCAAGGCCCCAAGATGTCAAAGCATCATGAAACGTAAGGGGGAAACACCATGGTGAGTACACACTGCTTTCTGCTTTGTACGGAACACTTTATCTGAAGACAATGGTCCAGACCCCACTGCTGGGCCTCAGTGGTCAGCTCTGCCTCTGTGAGGCACCTGCGGGTCTCCCGGGGTTCTCAGCCCCCCACGCCATGGGTGTTCAGCTCCTGCCCCGGTGGCACCTGCACAGCTCTTTGCAGCCCCAGCACAGGTCACTCCAGAACGTCTTGATCCTGCGGCCCCGCTCCGTGCGCAGAAAGTTGGGGATTGTGTAGGCCAGCCACACGGACAGCAGGATGCTTGTCACCAGCAGGAAGATGGTGAACTGGGGAGGGACAATGGGCAGCGGGTAGGCCCCATAGACGTAGATGCTGAAGACAGTCGACAGGTGACAGTAGCTGCAAGCAGGCGGGCAGAGGATGCTGGGCATCACCTTCAGCAGCCCCAACCTGCCCTGCACAGCAAACGTGTTCAGAACCACAGGGAGGACAGCTGGCCAGGGGGCAGTGACCAGAGGCAGCATGTCCCATTTACATCTGCTTCAACTTCAGCAAAATCGGTTCTCAGTCTGCTGTCCTTTCTGTGCAGCTGTCACAAGGGTCCCCTGCCCCCCATGCCCAGACTCAGTCTAGAGAGGACAGAAGGGGCAGTGGGGTGGGACATGACAAGGGGCCATGGGCGTCCGTGACATGGCAGCAAATGACAGGGAGAAAGGATGTTCCAGAAAGACAGCTCCCCCCAGTGGGGGACAGAATGTGGGACTCATCCCCTCTGTCCCCTGGATAGCCCCACCGCAGGGTCTGTGGCCCTCCCAGAGCCGTTCCCTTGGTCCAGGGTCTGGGGCCTCCAGGGAAGGCAGGGCCTCCGCATGCTTTTGGGGGATGGACTTTTATCCGCTGCAGGGATGAGGACATGGGAAGGGATGCCACCCCTGAGCCCCCTCCCTGCAGATCAACGGGACTTCTGCACATGGCTTCAGGATCCTCCCAGCGCCCGCAGGCAGTAAGCACTTAACAAGCAGCCCTCGGAGCAGAGAGGCCCCATGTGCTGCCTTTGCCGATTCCCAGGGTGTAAAGACTCCCGTGGCTGACTCAGCCGATGGGAACTCAGCTGGCTGGCAAATTTGCTGAGTATCTCCGAGGGAGCTCTCTGGGCCAGTGAGAGCCAGCTCCCAGCACACCCTCCACCAGAGCTGGCAGGAGAGGGTGACTCCGGTCCAGGAGGGTGGGGACCTGGTTGCTGGTCTCTGTGGTTCCCCAGCACCCAGTGTGGACTCTGAAATAAGCGTTCATTTAACGAGCGGACAGATGCCACCCGAAACTTAAGATGTCACTCTTCCCGGGGACAGTCTGGGCTGTTGGAGGAACTTGGCTTTAGGGAGAAAAGTGTGTCCCCTGCACACGTGCGACCTGCCCCCAGGGGAGCCCCAGGTGCCCCTGCTGACCTGTAATACGGATCCACGATGGAAAGGAAGAAGATGTAGATTCCGTTCCTTTGTTTGAAAATGATCTGGTTTGCTGTTGGGCCACCCAAGATCTGATACTCGACATTGGGCCACTGCAGGGGAGCGTTGCTGTTGGGATCGTGGCAGCTCACGTAGTTCTGGGGAGGGGGACACAGGCGTGCCCTTAGGCTCTGGGGGCTGCGGAGGGGGCCCAGGTCCTGCAACCTTCCCTGCCGAGGCTCTGCACCCATGCGCAGCCCACCTGGCCCACCTGGAGGCCCAGGGCCGAGGGTGCACGGGGTGGGCATGTCTGTGATTCCTGCGGGGGAGACTATGGAGGGCTGCCCACTTCCATCCCACCCCCCTCCTTCCGGGCCTTCCTGGGTGTCGGAGGCCAAGGCTTAATAACGCTGCTTGCCAGACTCGGGTTGAACTGTGTCCCCCCAAAATCCCATGTTCAACTCCTAACCCCCTGGACCTCAGAAGATGAGCCTTATTGGGAAATAGGATCTTTACAAAAGTAATCAAGTTAAGATGATGTCATTGGGGTGGGCCCTAAGCTATGACAGGTGTCTTTATAAAAGAGGAAATGGGACACAGACATGCACACGGGGAGAACACTGTGTGAAGATGGAGGCAGTTGTGGGGCAATGCTTCTACAAGCCGGGGAGTACTGGGATTGTCAACAGCCACCAGAGGCTGGGGACAGGCCTGGGGTGGATTCTCCCTTGGAGAACACTGTGTGAAGATGGAGGCAGTTGTGGGGCAATGCTTCTACAAGCCGGGGAGTACCGGGATTGTCAACAGCCACCAGAGGCTGGGGACAGGCCTGGGGTGGATTCTCCCTCAGTCTCAGAAAGAACCAGCCCTGCCCTGCCTTGATCTTGGACTTCTAGCCTCCAGAACCGTGAGAAGAAACACTTCCGGTGTTAAGCCACCCAGTGTGGAACCCCTGGTGGACTTGCATGCCTGGAAAAACTGGAGATGGAGGGGAGCCACCTTCCTGGGGCTTTTCACCAGTGCTGTGGCCAAGCAAAGTCCTGGGTGTCCAGAGGCAATCGGTGGGTGGCAGCTGGCCCACCATGTCTTCAGATCCCAGGATTTCATTTAAAGGGGGAATGATGTCCTTGACCTCAACAGTCCTGGGTGGCCTTCCAAATCCCCGCCTTCTCGCTCTTGGTGGAGGTGGTCAGTGTGAGCCAGCTCCCAACACACCCTCCACCAGAGCTGGCAGGGTCACTCCTGCCGGCTCCTCTGGCCCATCCAGCTATGACTTCACGAGCTCATCATCACAGTAATAACAGGCAGACTGTCTGAACCAACTTCCTCCCCAATTGACAGGTGAAGAGAGCGGGGCTCAAAAGAGGCAAAGGGATTTTCCTCTGGCCCTGCACAGAGGTGGCCGAGTCCAGGCCAGAATGCATGCTGTCTGCCCTTAACCACGACATCCTGTGCCACCTCTAGACCTACACTTCGGCCTTCTGTGCTATCTGCCCATGGGCCCAGAAAGGAGGGGGCTGGACTTTTAAACAAGAAAGAAAGGGCTGGCTGGTGAGCTCAGTTGGTTAGAGCATGGTGCTGATAACACCAAGGTCCAGGATTCAGATCCCTGTATCGTCCAGCTGCCAAAAGAGAAAGAGAGAAGGAAAATCTAAAAGCAACAAAGTAAAAAGAAGAATGATCCAACAATATAGAAATAAGGAACTTATTTTGCATGGCATAAGCAAAAACTGAAAGAGAGACGAAGTGGGGGACATATTTGCAAATTATATTGCAAATAAAGGGTCCATCTTGCAGATCTATCGGGAGCTCTTGAACACTGAGAAATCCAAAATCCCAATGGAAAAAATGGGCACAGACTGTGAACACACACAATCCGTACAACAAAGAAGTGGAAACGGCCCTCGGACACCCAAAGACGCTAAACCTGGTCCACACTAGAAGAACTGCACATGAACACGACACTGAATGGTCATTGCTCCTGTCAGATAGTACACCTGGCTAGTGAGGCTGTGCAGAGACAGGCAGTCAGACACTGTGGTGGGCAGCAGGGTACGACCCCTGGGGGGTGGGTTTGGGGGGCATGTAACAGAATCGCAAATGCATTTTGCCTTTGACCAAGCAATCTTTTTTCTAGAAATTTCCCTGAAGACACAGCTCCACAGTGGTAAGGAATTCATGCAGCATGGATAGACAGGAAAGACTGGAAATGATCCGGTGTCCATTAGGAGGGGAGTGGTTGAAAAATCTTGGCGCACCCACACTGTGGAGGCAACTGAGAAGGAGGGAGCTCTCCATGCCTCCCTCTCTGTGCAGGAACAGAAATTCCCATGCAGAGGTGGAGCGGGAAGGGCCAGATGACCTGCCTGTGACCAATGGAACAAGGCAGAGGGGATGCACTCAAAGTTCTGGGCCCAGGACCTTGGAGGTGTGGAAGCTCTGCTCTCTCGGAACCCAGTGGCCATGCTGTAAGGGAGCCCAAGCTTTCCTGCTGGGGCGGGAGAGACCTTGTGGAGAAGCAAGGTGTCCTGGCTAACAGAAGCCCCAGACACGGGAGAGGCTTTCCTTTCCTGGAGCTCCCAGCTAAATGCTCCTGCATGGGTGGCCCTGGCCAGTGCCACAAAGAGCACATGAGAAACCATGAATCCCACTGAGTTTGAGGGTGTTTGTTTCCTAGTGCTGGGTAACACAAACAACTCTCCACTGTACTATTCTTCCGGCTTCTCTGGAGGTTTGAAAGTTCTCCCAATTAAAAAACAAAACTAAAAACCAACCAAACAAACAAAAACAAAAAACACTGGAGCAGTGTCCACGAGGTGAATGGCCACCCAGACACATGTTGCTCCTTCCCAAGCACCCTCCCCCACCCCTTCCCTGGGCTGAGGGAATGGAGTGAGAACAGACACCATTTCTCCACAGGACTCAGACTCCTCAGTACAAGGACAAGGACAATAGTCACTCTTGCTTGTTGACAAAATTCATGTATTGAAGCCCTAATCCCCACTGGGATGGTATTCGAGATGGGCCTTTTGGAGTAATCTGAGTTAGATGAGGTCACGAGTATAGGGCCCCTACGATGGGATTAGTGTCTTCACAAGAAGAGGAAGGCAGACCAGGGCTAGGTCACTCTGCCATGTGAGGACACAGTGAGAAGGCTGCCGTCTGCAAGCCAGGAAGAGAGCCCTCCCCAGACACCCACCCTGCCAACCCTGATCTCGGACTTGCAGCCTCCAGAATCATGAGTCTGTTGTTTAAGCCTCCCTGTCTATGGTATTTTGTTAGGGCAGCCTGAGCTAAGACACCCCGAGACTCTGCCTCAATCCTTGTTTCCGTCCTTGTGTTCGAACTCGCAGTCCCTTCTGATCCCATCATTGCCCTGCAGATCCAGCCTCTTCCTTCCCACTAAGCTCCAGCCATGCTGGGTCCTGCACATGCCGCATTCCCAGTGCCTGGGGGGCTGTTCAGTCTGCCACCTCCCTCAAGGATGCCTTCCCTGACCACCCAGCCTAGCTCAGAGGGTCTCGTATGACTGCTAGCACCATGTGCCTCCCCTCTTGGGCACATACACAGTTAGATGATTTTAAAACACTTGAAGTGTTGGCGAGTTTGGGGAGAGACTGGAACGCTTGTGCCTTGCTGGAGGGATATAAAATGGTGCAACTTCCTTGGAAAATAGCCTGGAGCTTCCTCAAAAAGTTAGACATGGAGTTACCATATGACTCAGCAGTTCCACTTCTGGGTACATGCCCCAAAGAATCAGAAGCAGGAACATGAAGAGACGTGTGTTACACCCATGTCGAGAGCAGCGTTATTCAAAATAGCCAAAAGGTGGAAGAGACCCAAGTATCTACTGACATGAGTGTATAAACACAGTGCGGTCCATTCACACAATGGGTATCTTTCGGCTTTAAAAAACGAGTGAGGGGCCGCCCAGTGTTGCACTGCTACAGTGCGCCGCTTGGGAGCATGGCGGCGCTCCCGCCGAGGGTTCGGATCCCACATACAGACCAGCCGCTCACTGGCTGAGCGAGGTGCGGGTGCAACACCGAGGGTTGCGATCCCGTTGCCGGTCCCGGTCCGGTACTGGCACAACACTGAGGGTTGTGATCCGTTGCCGGTCACGAAAAAAGACAAAAAGGAAAAAAAAAACAAAAAAACAAAAAGAAAAACGAGTGAATCACTGACACGCTACAGTGTGGATGGACCCTGAGGACACTGTGCTCAGTGAAATAAGCCAGTCACACAAGGACGAACAGTGTGATTCCACTTGTAGGAGGTCCCTACAGTCATCTGATTCACAGAGACATAAAGTGGAATGGGGGGTGCCAGGGGCTGGGGAGGGGGATGGGGAGTGAGTGTCTAATGGGGACAGAGTTTCAGTTTGGGAAGATGAGAAAGTTCTGGAGAGGGATGGCAGTGATGGTTGCACAATGTGAATGGGCTTAACGCCGCTGAACTGGACACTTAAAAGTAGATAAAATGGTGGATTTTATGCAATTTAAATTTTTTATCCTTTGCAGGGCGGGACCCAAAAACCCGGAACGCAATAAGATCCTGTGAAATAAAAAAGGAGACCACGCTTAGCCTCAAGACTCTTTTACGTGGGTGTTTTTAGCGCCACCTGGTGGTTTTAAGCCGCCGCGTAACGTTCCGTCCAATGACTGCTGTAAATGCAGGCACCGTGCGTGGCTTTAACCTGATAGAAAAAGCTCACGTTCTACAAAATCACTCCCCAGGGCCGAAAAAAAAAAAAAAAAAAAAAAAAAAACAGCAATCGCATATGTGTGGCTTTCTCTTTTCAAAAATGATCCAAGCGGTGGCGGCTGCCCAGCATTGCTGACTGATTGGCTGATTGACCGGCGCTGGCCGGTACCGGGAAGCACAGCCTTGTGAGTGTGCTGAGCGCTACTGGGTTACCCACTTTAAAATGGTTAGTTGTTGGTAGAGCGCCGTGAGGATAACACCAAGGTCGGGGGTTCGGGTCACCGTGCCCGCCACTCGCAAAAAAAAAAAAAAAAAAAAAAAAAAGTTAATCGTACGGCATGTGAATTCCTCCCTGGCTTTGGGAAAAATAAAAAATTTTTAAAAAGTAAAACCAGAAGAAAAAAATAAAGAAAAAAAGACAAATAAGAATAATAATAAAAACAAGAGGAAAAGAAAAGAAAAAGAAAAAAGAAAAGTAAAACCGGTAGCAACGACCATAACCCAATGAGCGCCGCGGGCAGGCGGAGGCCGCGGGGCTGGGCCGTGCACCGCGGAGGGGCGAGCCCGGGCGTCAGGAGCGGGCGGCGCGCGCCATCTGCTGGCGGCGCTGCGGCGCTGCGCCCGCGCCCGTGGCCTTGACC
>NW_007726981.1:387160-392100 GCF_000696425.1 Galeopterus variegatus | reverse complement strand
CGACAGGAGCGGGCGGCGCGCGCCATCTGCTGGCGGCGCTGCGGCGCTGCGCCCGCGCCCTTGGCCTTGACCCGCCGTGAGCTGATGCGCTGGGAAGACGCGCCCGTGCACCAGCGCGATTTCTTCCTTATAGGGACATGACGCCCTTATTTGTCAACGCTGTACCAGCCACCCCGCATCGCAGGGACGCTCACTGAGGACAGACAGGGGATGTAACCAGTCCCTTGGCTGCGGGTGTTCGGGTGGTTCCGGACTTTTTTGCAGACATCATCCCCAAGCCCCGTGGACGCAACGGTGCAGGCATTTCCGATGGTTCGGCCAACTGGGATCCTCGGGAGAGGTCCCCACGGACGCGGCGCCTCGCCTTCCGTCCTCGCCCGTGCCCCTGCGCGCCGGCGCTACCTCTCTGTTCCAGAAGAAGCGCTTCCTCCCGCGTCTCGAGTCCTCCATCGTGGTCCAGTTCTGCGGCTGCGAGACGCAGAGCGCGGAGCCGGCCGTCAGGGAGTAGGTGTAGGCGACCTGCCCGTACGCCTCCCGCACCACGTACTCGGCTTCCACCACCTCCTGGAAACGACCTTCCCGCCACCTGCGGACACACGCACGGGCACGGCTGCGGGAGGGCGGCCAACCCAGGAGACCTCGGCCGCCGCCGCCCCGCCCCATTCCTGGGGGCCGGAGAGCGAAGACCCCGGTGCTCTCGGGGACAGGTGGGGACGGCGCGGGGTATTTTATCCGGGATGGAGACGGAGTCCTCCCTGAGAAGGGGCCGGAGGAGCAGAAGCGGGAAGAGACGGATGTCGTGCTCGGTAGCTGAATAACGTCACAAATGAATAGGCAAACGCACCTGTAAGACCCTCCCCGCCAGCCCCCTGCAAACATAAAAAGGTCTACCCTTAGGGTTGTCAATTA
The DNA here is from genome assembly GCF_000696425.1 of Galeopterus variegatus. Lineage (NCBI taxonomy): Eukaryota > Metazoa > Chordata > Mammalia > Dermoptera > Cynocephalidae > Galeopterus > Galeopterus variegatus. The sequence goes on along the minus strand of NW_007726981.1, from coordinate 391,191 downwards.
GGCTTTGTGGGTTTTTTAATCCTTATTTTCGGGGTGCATTTTCTATCTCCGTTGCCATGGATGACATGATATAAACTAGGTTGCAGCCGTGTGTGTCGTGTCTGTGCGCACGTGCGTGTAGGTGCAGAGGAGCTGCTCCAAAAGAAACAGAATCTTGTTCCAAAGAGAACCCCCAGGTGCTGGAGACACGGCCGTCCCCGATGCTCGGACTGTCAACACGGCTGTCCACGCAGATCCCTTGGTAGCTTCGCTTCCAGAACCTTCTCCCCTCTGCTCTTTAGCCACATGTGCTGATGGCTGCCCCCCTAAGTTGGGCCACTTTTGACACCTCAGATGCCAAGGTTTGCCCCCCACACAGCTGCCAGCCCCTCTCAGGCTTCCCTTGGAACTCCTGAGCCTGTAGCCCTTGAGTCCAACTGTCCCCACTTTTTCCAGCACCCTGTGGCTGGTCCCAGCTCATGTCCCATGCAAGATGGAGCCGAGGACAGCCCAGGCAAGTTGACTGCTTATGACGCATTTTTTTTTTCTATAATTTTTAAATTTTGAAAGAGTTCAAGACTCATGGGAAGTTGCACAAAAAAAAAAAAAAAAAAAAAGGGACACAGAGTCCTTGTGGACCCTTCACCCAGCTCCTCCCAACAAAATCATCTTACTTAACTACAACGCACTATTAAAGCCAGAAAACCAACTACTGGGTCATTTTCCTCCATCGTTATCCCACCGACATTGACATTTTACAGATAAGGGGCTTGAAGGACAGAAATGAAGTCACCTCCCAGGACCACATCACACAGTCAGGAGTGGAACCCAGGCGGCCTCCCACCCACCCCTTTTGCTGGGCTGCCCCCCTGGGATGCACAGAGCCCCCAGGGAGGGGCCGGGCTGATGAAACTAGTGAAACCAGAGAAGGCATCTTCTGAGAAGAGGGGACACCAGCCTGGATCATGAGGCCCGGGACCAGGGGACACAAGGCCCTGTTGCCATCCCACAGCACCCCCCTGGGATCTTACAGTTCAACCACAGGCTTCCAGGGGGTGTTGTAGTAGACGAGGTGAGGACAGCCCAGCTCCTGGTACGGGTACTTCACCACCAGGTCCGTCTTCACCCGGTGGAAGGTGGGGTTGTAGAATTCCCTGTGAGAGAGCAGGAAGTGGAGATGGAGGTGGGGGGCATGAGCTCCCGCCCACACGTCCAGCCCCTCACAGCCTCAGCTCCCTCTCTGAGGGTGTGGATGGTCCCCTAGAGTGGAAGTGGGATCTGAGGTGGGGATTCAGAGCCACAATCTAAATGACGCGGGAACCTCCTGTTTCGGTTAATTTCATGTGTCAACTTGGCTGGGCCATAGTGCCCAGATGTTTAGGCAGACATGATCCAGATGTTTCTGTGAAGATGAGTTTTTGTCTGTTTGTTTTTAATGAGATGAACATCTAAATCGGTGGACTTCGAGTGAAAGCCGATGACCCTCCATCATGTGGTGGGCCTCGCCCAGTCAGTTGAAGGTGGGAACAGAACAGAAACAAACGTGTTTCAGCCTCACAGTCTGTGGCACGTTGTCAAGGCAGCCCGAGCTGATTACTTCGAAAGACTGACCTGCCCACGCCACCCCACGAGCAGGAAGGAATTTTGCTGGCAGATGGTCAGGTTCCAGCCGGCGAGCCTACCTTCTAGATCTTGGACAAAGCAGGTCTCTACAACTGTATCAGCCAGTTCCTTAAAATCAGCCTCCGTCTCTCCGTTCATGTGTGTGTGCACACACACATCCTCTTGGTTCTGTGTCTCTGGAGAACCCTGACTAATGTGAGGGGTTTTCAAAAAGTTCCTGGAAATATCTGTATTATCTTTACTTTTTTTTTTTTTTTTGGTGGCAGACTGGTACAGGGATCTGAACCCTGGACCTTGGTGTTATCAGCACCATGGTCTAACTGAGTTAACCAGCCAGCCCTCGTATTATCTTTTAAATCCATTCTTTCCACGAATTTTTTTTTTTTTTTAAAGATGACCGGTAAGGGGATCTTAACCCTTGACTTGGTGTTGTCAGCACCACGTTCAGCCAGTGAGCGAACCGGCCATCCCTATATAGGGATCCAAACCCGAGGCCTTGGTGTTATCAGCACCACACTCTCCCAAGTGAGCTACGGGCCGGCCCTCACAAGTTTTTCAAGTACCCTCACACATCTCTGCTGTGGTCTGAAGGTTTGTGCCTCCCAAATTCATACATTGAAACCTAATTCCCAGCGTGGTAGTGCTGGGATGTGGGGCCTTTGGGAGGTGCTGAGGTCTTAAGGGCTCCATCTTCACGAATGGGATTAGCTCTTTCTATAAAGGAGGCCTGAAGGACTTTTGCCACGTGAGGACCCAGCAACACAGTGCTGACCGTGAAGAAAAGAGCTGGCCTCACCAGACACCGAACCTGCCTTGATCTAGAACTTCCCAGCCTCCAGAACTGCGTTGTTTTGCGATAGCAGCAGGAACAGACTAAAACAGCCCCGTGAATTACAGACTTGCTGCCTATCAGCAGGCCCAACAGCGCCAGGGGTGGCCTCGGCTCTGGGCAGGTGACTGGCTTGCGGCCTGTATTTGCAGAGCTGTGTCATACAAAACGTACAGAGGTGCCCCAGCCCTACCTCATACCTGCTCGAGGGCACATGCTGTCTGAGCAGAGCAGCGCACGAGACCAGCTGTACTGCATCAGGGATAATCATGTCTGCAGAGGCTGGGCACAGCATGGCCCAGCCAACTCCCCTGTCCATTCCTTCACCCCTGCTCGATTCTCTCCTAGCCAGATACCAATTTAAAAATAATTCCTGATTTTCCCTTGGCATATGCAGGCCAAATGGCCACCAGAGGTGTCCTGGGAGGGACAGGGTAAAGTGGACGTGCTGGCTTACTTCTCGATGACGTAGCTGTAGTTGTCCTGAAGGGCCACAGGGTCAAGGATGCCCTTGGAGCAGGCCGAAATTTTTCTGCAAGCAAGAGAAGATGGTGAGAAGCTGACTGGCCGTGGGAGGAAGTGAACAATCATGGACTGGACACCCGTGACGTGCCACATGAGCAGAGACAGAGAAGGCCGAGAGACCCCAATGCTAGCGTGGGAGGGATGGGCTGAGAAATGGCTCCTGCACATGACCTTGGGAGTGTACTAGTCTGGCTTTTTTCAAAAAAAGTTACCTAATTAATTAATTTTTTTTTTTTTTTTTTTTTTGGGCAGCTGGCCGGTACAGGGATCGAACCCTGGACCTTGGTGTTATCAGAACCATGCTCTAACCAACTGGGCTAACCAGCCAGTCTGCCCCCAACTTAAAAAAAAATTTTTTTTAATTCTGTTAAAATACACATAAAATTTACCATCTTAAATATTTTTTTCCAGATGGTTGCACCATTTACCATCTTAACCATGTTTCATGCACAGCTCAGAGGCATTAAGCACATTCACATGGCTGTGCAACCATCACCACCATCATCTCCAGAACGTTCTCATCTTCCCAAACTGAAACTCTGTCCCCATTAAACACTCACTCCATCCCCCTCCCCACCCCTGGCATCCACCATTCTACTTTCTGTCTCTGTGGCTCTGACGAATCTCGGGACCTCCTATGAGTGGATCACACAGTGTTTGTCCTTGTGTGACTGGCTTATTTCACTAAGCACAATGTCCTCAAGGTTCATCCATGCCGTAGCACATGTCAGGATTTCTGTCCTTTTTAAGGCTGAATGGACCACATTTTGTTTATCTATCCATCCATCGATGGACAAAGATAATAAGACACCCACTCCTGGTGATCAATTCGAGGGGTTGGGGATGGGGTTTTCACACTCCTTTATATGTTTGTGCAGCAGTTTGAAGTTTTGCAACAACCAGGGATTACTTTGGTGATTAAAAGAAAAATGCCAGCAAGGAAAAGCATTGAAAAGCTGGGCTTACGTCAGCTGAGCTATTCTTTTTTTTTTTTTTTTTTTAAAAAGAGACCGGGAAGGGGGCTAAAAACCCTTACCTGGGGGTTTCCGCCACCCCCCCCCCCCAGGGGGAAAAC
>NW_007726981.1:381161-387141 GCF_000696425.1 Galeopterus variegatus | reverse complement strand
GGATCCGAACCCGGGGCCTTGGTGTTATCAGCACCACACTCTACCAAGTGAGCCACCGGGCCGGCCCGGGCTGAGCTATTCTGAGAAGCGGTTCGTCCTGTGGCTGGCTTCGGGCAATTTGAAATAGCCATTTAGGGCTGGCCCATGGCTCACTTGGGAGAGTGTGGTGCTGATAACACCAAGGCCCCGGGTTCGGATCCCATATAGGGATGGCCGGTTTGCTCACTGGCTGAGCGTGGTGCTGACAACACCAAGCCGAGGGTTAAGATCCCCTTACCGGTCATCTTAAAAAAAAAAAAAATGAAGTAGCCATTTACCATTCACTGTGTACAAAGTCCCTCAGCAGAGGCCTTTCTTTACTGACCAGATATTTACTGAGCAGCTACTATGTGCTTGGTACTTTTGGGAGATACCATCAGAGCTGATGGCCCTTGAGGCTCTGCCTGGTGGGGGACTTTGTTGGGGGGCACTGATATGAACCCAGGGATGCTGGTGACAGCTTTTCCTCTTCACCATGTCCTGGTGTGACTGAGGGTCACTTGCATAGAAGGGGACGGTGAGGCAGATTTGTGAGCTGCTCGTGCAGGGACCGAAGGCCCAGCGAGTGGGTGTTGGGTTTCCTTCTTCACACCTGCCACAAACCCACCCCCTGACAAGATGCCTTCCTTTTTTAGATCTTTCACAGACTCAGCCAGCTGACACTTGGGGCCTCTGATGGGTTGACTTGTGTCCCCTCAGAAAGATAGGCTGTGGCTTTATAAGAAGAGCGAGTAAAAAATAATTAATTAATTACAGTAAAAAAATAAAATAAGTAAAAAGATTGGTTGAAGTCCTAGCCCCTTGATACCTGTGGGTGTGACCTTATTAGGACACAGGGTCTTTGCAGGTGCAATCGAGTTAAGATGAGATCATTAAGGCGGGCCCGTGGCTCACTCGGTAGAGTGCGGTGCTGATAACACCAAGGCCACGGGTTTGGATCCTATATAGGGATGGCCGGTTGGCTCACTGGCTGAGCGTGGTGCTGACAACACCAAGTCAAGGGTTAAGATCCCCTTACCGGTCATGTTTTAAAAAAAAAAAAAAAAGATGAGATCATTAAGGTGGGCCCTAATCCAATATGATAGGTGTCATGTAAGGGATGACAGTCGTGTGAAGACAGAGGCAGAGACTGGAGCAATGCAGCCACAAGCCAAGGAACACTGGCCACCACCAGAAGCCAGAAGAGACAAGGAAGAATCCTTCCTTAGAGCCTTTGGAGAGTGTGCGGCCCTGCTGACACCTTGATTTTGAACTTCTGGCCTCCAGACTCTGAGACAATAACCTGTTGTGGTTTCAAGCCACCTGGTTTGTGGTACTTTGTTATGGCGGCCCTAGCAAACCAATGCAGGTTTGGGTAATTCTTTACTGGGGGAGGCTGTTCTGTGCTCTGTAGGATGTTGAGTAGCATCTCTGGCCTCTACCCACTAGATGCCAGTAGCACCCCCCAATCTTAACAACCCAAAATGTCTCCAGGCATTGCCAAATGTCCTCTCGGGGGCAGAATCACTGCTGGTTGAAAATCACCATATTAGATGTATAATGTAGATAATATATGTGGTAGGCTGAAAATGGCCCTCCACAGATATCCATGTCCTGATTTCTGGAACCTGTGAATGTTACTTTATATATGCCCCCCTGCCCCCCCCCCAAAAAAAAGAGTCTTTGCAAATGTGATCGAATTAAGGATTTTGTAATGGGAAGATCATCCCGATTGCTAAATACAATGACGTATATCCTTACTGGTATTTTCTTTCTTTTTTTTCCATTGCTGGCTGGTACGGGATCCAAACCCTTAGACCTTGGTATTTGTAACACTGTGCTCTAACCAACTGGGCTAATAGGCCAGCTCCTAGTCATGTGTATCCTTACAAGGGGGATATCTGATGTAGACAGAAGAGGAGAGGGTCATGCAGAGATGCAGCAGAGAGAGATTTGCGGATGTTGGCCTTGACATTGGAGGGATGTGGCCACAAGTCAAGGAATGCCAGCAGCCACCAGAAGCTGGAAGCTGCAAGAAAGCAAAGTCTCCTCTAGAGGTCCTGGAGGGAGCACAGCCCTGCCAACAGCTGGGTTTTGGCCCTGGATCTGATTTTGGACTTCTGGCCTCCAGAACTGGCAGGGAATAAGCTTCTGTTGTTTTAAGCCACCGAACTGGCAGTCGTTTGTTAGGGCAGTCATGGGAAACTAACTCTATGCCACTTTGTGGGGTTATTGTGGGACAAGATGGCACAGGGCTTCAGGGAAGGACTGCAGTGGTGACTTCTGTTATCAGAGGGAGAAGAAGGGGATGGCTAAGAGAGATGGAAAGTGCTGCCCGAAGGTGTCCCTGCCTCTCCCTTACACCCCTGGAGGTCACAGTCAGGGTGTCAGTACCTTGAGAACTGCCATGGTCCATGTGCTTTGTGAGGGTGCTGTTATTCTAATCCCCATTTAGCAGATGAGGAAGTTGAGGCACAGAGAGACTTCATGGCATAATGAGAGGGCCCGCACTCATGCAGCTAGTAGCTGGTGTTGACAAGAGGAAAATCATCGCTACTCTCTTTCATGATATACTTTTGCACAACAATGAAATCGCCTAAGGACACATTTCTCAGAATGCATCCCTAGGTTAGATATGTGACTGTATATACGTGGGGTCTTCAAAAAAGTTCATGGAAGAATTCGTATTATCCTTTTTTTTTTTGGCTGCTGGCAGGTACAGGGATCTGAACCCTTGACCTTGGTGTTATAACAGCACGCTCTAACCAACTGAGCTAACCGACCAGCCCTGCACGTGTTATCTTTTAATTTAGTTTTTCCACGAACATTTTGAAGTACCCTTGTATATACATATAACAAACTGTCTGGCAAGACACATATCACATTCTTCTCAGCAGCTCTCCCTGGGTGAGAGGGTTTTGACACCTTCCCTTCCTACTTCTGATGCTTTCGTCTTGTTTGACATTTTTATTATTTTCTTCTTTTAGGTCACAATGGGCAAATAGATGATTGCACACAAAATAGATACACAGCTTCACTAAGAATCGTGAGGCAAACACCCATGTAACCACAATCCAAATGGAACCCACCAACATCCCAGAGCACAGCCTCGTCCTTCATCACCCGAGGTGACCAACCACCTCGGTTTGCAGGGACCAAGGGGTTCCTGGAACGTGAGGTTTTCAGTGCTAAAAGTCCCAGGCAAACTGGGACGAGTTGGTCACCCTAAGTAGAGGTGTCCATTGCCTTGCCTTTTAAAATAAGCTTTAAATTTTTATTTTACATTAGTTTTATAGAAAAGTTGCAAAAATAATACAGAGAGTTCCCCTATGCCCGGACCTAGTTTCCCCATTAGTAACATCTTACATTAGTTTGATATTTTTGTTACAGCTAAGGAACCAATGTTGACACATTGTTATTAATTAGAGTCCTTGTCATAGTCTTTTTTCCTATTTCTGTAGCTTCCCCCTAAGGTTCTTCTTCTGTCCCCAAATCTCATCCAGGATCTCACATGACATTTAGTCATCACGTCTCCTTAGGCTCCTCTTGACTGTGACACTTTCTCAGACTTTCCTTGTTTTTGATGACCTTGACAGTTTTGAAGAAGACTGGGCAGGTGTTTTGTAGAATGTCCATGCATTGAAATTTGATGTTTTTCTCATGGTCAGACTGGGGTGATGTAGACCTCAGAGGTGAGGTGCCCTTCTCGTTATATCCTATCAAGGGCATAAACCATCGACGACTGATCACTTCTGATATTGACCTTGATCACCTGGTCACGGTAGAGTGTCAGGTTACTCCACTGCAAAGTGACTCTATCCCCCTTTCTCTACTGTACTCTTTGGAAGGAAGTTACTGTGTGCAGCCCGTACCTAAGGGGTGGGGAGTTACGATCCACTCTGTGGGGGGACAGTATCTACATAAACTCTTTGGAATTCTTCTGTACAGGGTATTTGTCTAGTCTCCCTAATGATTTATTTAGTCATTTATTTATATCAGTATGAACTCATGGATATATTAATTTTACACTTAAATGATGATCCGGTTCTACATTATTTATTTGGTTGCTCAAACTGTTCCGGCTCTGGCTATTGGAAGCTCTCGCAGTTGGCTCCTGTGTCCCTTTGACAAATCCCCATTGGTTTGATTTTTGAGCACTATCTTCCTTTCTGGTTCTCCAAGGTGCTCCAGGCTCGTCTTATATGTTCCCTGCCCAGCCTAGAATCAGCTGCTTCTCCAAGGAGCCCTGATTTCTTCTATATGAGAATATTAGACTCCAAGATCTGAGTGGGCATGGGGTGTCTTGACTTTTGAGACAAACATTTCTGTGTTTTTCTTTGGACTGTTATCATCTGGGCTTCCATCCTTAAGCCATATAATTTATTTTGGCCTGATTTAAAATTTTTAAGAAAAGCATCACACTATATGTGTTTTTTTTTGTGTGTGTGTGTGTGTGTGTGTGTGTGTGTGTGTGTGTGTGTGGCTCATTCCACATTCGTGTTGTACAGTTCATCCTTGTAATGCCGCCTTGTTTACTTCCATTGCTAAATACTCTGGTGTATCAAAACACTGTAGTTGGTTTGTTCATCCTCTTGCTGATGGACATTTGAGTTGGCTTCCTTCCAGCTAGAAGATATTAAGAATAATGCTGCTGAGCTGGCCAGTTAGCTCGGCTAGTTAGATCACAGTGTTGTAACACCAAAGTCAATGGTTCAAATCCCTACACCAGCCAGCCACAAAAAAATAATAAAAATGCTGAGAACATTCTGGAACATATGCCAGTGCTCACGTGCATGAATGGATTTGCCAGCTCATACATATGCTTTCCATAGTGGCTGGAAAATGCACACCCCCAAAGCAGTGTCTTGTGAGTTCTGGAGACTGCCAGGGGGTCCCCCCACCTCACTTGCTACTGTCAGGCTTTGCAGATTTTCCCATCCTGGCGGGTGGATAATGGTCTCTCATAAAAGTTTTAATTTTCATGTCCCTATTAAGTGAGGTTGAGAACCTTCAGTATCTTTTCATATGTTTATCAGCCATTTAGGTTTCCTTCCTTCCTTCCTTCCTGTTTGGAAGTGTCTGTTCAAGCCTTTTGCCCATTTTTTTTCCCTATTAGATCACAAAAACTGTATGTTGTTTTAAAAATCTTACCCGCACATAATTTATTAATTGAATCAAACTTTTCCATTTGGGGGAAAAACAAAAGCTGGTAAAATCACCACCTGAGTTTATTATCGCCCTTGTGCAGTAAGCGAACACTCAAGCTGGCTCATATTAGGTCCTGAGAGCCAACTGTTAAATCTTCAGCTGTTTCCAGTTGGTTAGAGTGCAGTGTTATAACACCAAGGTCACAGGTGCAGATCCCTGTACCATCCAGCCACCAGAAAAAAAAAAATATTCAGGAATTTCATGAGCCAATTTCACATTGGTAGCCTGAAGTTGGCTACTGTGGGAGTATTTACACCACAGGAATTAACAAATGCTACAAATCAGGGCTCTTCCACCCAGAGCCAGGTGTTACCCATTTACCAGCACACCACTGCCTGCAGTGGAAAAGAATGGCAATTTGGCTAACCTTCAGGTTTATTTTTTTCTTGGATTCTCATGGCTGTAGTTTCTGGGGTAACTATGGATAGTAGAGGCAAATTTCCCAAATTTTTTTAGCAAGAGATTAAAACCAAAAACCCTGAGCAATTTTCATAAATATGAAGAATTAGGCTGGCTGGTTAGCTCAGTTAGAGCGCAGGCTTGTGACACCGAGGTCAAGAGTTCAGTTCCCTATACCAGCCCTCCGCACCTGCAGGTCCTGCATCTGCAGATTCAACCAACCACAGATTGAAAATATTCAGGGGAAAAAAAAGAAAAAAGAATAATAATAAATAATACAATTTAAAAAATACTATAACAGGGCCGGCCCGTGGCTCACTCGGTAGAGTGCGGTGCTGATAACACCAAGGCCGCG
>NW_007726981.1:378184-380417 GCF_000696425.1 Galeopterus variegatus | reverse complement strand
TAAAATAAAATAAAATAAAATAAAAATAAATAAAAAATACTATAACAACTATTTATATAGCATTTACATTGTATTAGGTATTATAAGTAATCTAGACATGATTTAAAGTACATGGGAGGATGTGCATAGGTTACATGCAAACAGTTCACCATTTCTTTTTGTCCTTTTTGAGACCAGCCGCACCGCGCTTAGCCAGTGAGCACTATGAGCGCACCGGTCATCCCTATATAGGATCCGAACCCGCGGCAGGAGCGCTGCTGCGCTCCCAGTGCTGCACTCTCCCGAGTGCGCCACGGGCTCAGCCCCAGTTCACCATTTTTTATCAGGGACTTGACCATCTGTGGATTTTGGCATCCACATGGATGTCCCGGCATCAATTGTCCATGGATACCGAGGGATGACTATATTACCAAATAGATGAAAGAGGGAGGCCAGCATGCCAGAAACTCAATTTAATCTATTAGTATTAATTACTGAACTTTTTATTATGGAAATATCAAACATACACAAAAGTAGACAGATTAATCTAATATTAATCCCACTTCAGCAATCATCACCTTTTGGCCAATTTTACCCCATCCACACCTCCTGACTCTCCCCACCCCACCCCACCCCAATATCAACACACTTACTTCTGAACGACGATCTTTTTGTCCAGGTCACAGCCAATTGAAATGAGCGTCGACTGCCAAGGAGAGATTCAGAGAGGCAGGCCCAGGTCAGTGAGGCCCCCCAGAGCCCAGCCACGGTGAAAACCTACACAGGAGCATGCTTGCATGGAAGGGTTTGGAAGATGTGTGGCCTGGATCCCAACGAGGTGACACCCCAGTCCTGGGATGCAGTGTAACCACCGGAGCACGAGTCCTAGGAGCCTGCCCGAGCTATGGGGCACAGCTAACCAAATGCCCCATGCCACCAGACTAAACCACCTCTTAGCAACTTCATGGGGGGATCAGACCTAAGTCATAAGAGTCTGGCACAATGCCTGGCACACAGAAGGCATGGGAAAAAAATGGATGAATGATTGAATGGGCTGGAATGAAGAAAAAAAGGGGTAAAGAGAGAGAGAGAGAGAGAGGAATGTGGGGTAAATCTGACAGCCTTAGGGACACACTTCTCAAACTGGGGCATGTGGCCCCATCACAACTAAATGGTGGAGTCTACAAGCCACAGGACAAAGGGATGTTTGGTATTTGAAAACAGTTTTATATTAAGACAAACACAGATTTACCTTGGAACAGAATGCAAGACTCATCATTTTTCTAAATTGTAGTAGAAAATTGCCCAGCCACCAAAAAAAAAAAAATTATAGTAAAATATATATGCTGTGGGTTAAATATGTCCCCCAAAGGTTCACATATTGGAAATGATCTACATTGTAACAGTGTTAAGAGAGTGGGAAATCCTATTATGGTAATTAAAGGTGGGGCCTTTAAAAGGTGATTAGATTGTGAGGACTGTGCCCTTGTGAATGGATTAATTAATCCATTGATGGTTAATGGGTGGTCATTGGTGTGGTTATGATGGCTTTAAAAGGAGAGCAAGGGAACAGGTTATCTCTCTTGCTCAGCCATTTCGTCATGTGACACCCTGTGTTGCTGTGGAGTCACCGAGAAAAAGGCCTTCACCCGTTGTATTCCCTGAACTGTGGACTTCCCCACCTCTGAACTGTAAGAAATAAATTTCATTTTCTTACAAATTACACAGTTTTAGGTTTTCTGTTATAAGCAACAGAAACGGCTAATAGCTAAAGTTAAAATTAACCTAAAATTGACCATCTCAATAAGTGCACAGCTCAGCAGCATTAAGCACATTCACACGGCTGTGCAACCATCACCACCGTCCTTCTCCAGAACTTTCTCATCTTCCCAAACTGAAACTCTGTCCCCATTAAACACTCACTCCCCATCCCCCTCCCCAGCCCCTAGCATCCCCCTTTCTACTTTCTGTGTCTGTGGATCTGACGACTCTAGGGACCTCCTATGAGTGGAATCACACAGTGTTTGTCCTTGTGTGACTGGCTTATTTCACTGAGCATAATGTCCTCAAGGTTCATCCATTCTGTAACACGTGTCTGTATCAATTTTTTGTCTGTCTGTCTGTTTTTGGCGGCTGGCCCGTACAGGGACTGAACCCTGGACCTTGTTATCAACACCACACTCTAACCAACTGAGCTAACCGGCCAACCTATATCAATTTTTAAAACATGCCAACAATCTTTAAAAAATAGTCT
>NW_007726981.1:372286-377292 GCF_000696425.1 Galeopterus variegatus | reverse complement strand
AGTGGAATCACACAGTGTTTGTCCTTGTGTGACTGGCTTATTTCACTGAGCATAATGTCCTCAAGGTTCATCCATGCTGTAACACGTGTCTGTATCAATTTTTTGTCTGTCTGTCTGTTTTTGGCGGCTGGCCCGTACAGGGACTGAACCCTGGACCTTGTTATCAACACCACACTCTAACCAACTGAGCTAACCGGCCAACCTATATCAATTTTTAAAACATGCCAACAATCTTTAAAAAATAGTCTGGCTGGGCCAGCCCGGTGGCGCACTGCTACAGTGCGCCGCTTGGGAGCGCAGCGGCGCTCCCGCTGAGGGTTCGGATCCCACATACAGACCGGTTCCCGCTCACTGGCTGAGCGAGGTGCGGGCGCAACACCGAGGGTTGCGATCCCGTTGCCGGTCCGGTCCGGTATGGGTGCGACACTGAGGGTTGCGATCCGTTGCCGGACACGAAAAAAGACAAAAAGGAAAAAAAAAATAGTCTGGCTTTCTGATCTCTACTATACCCCATCCCCCCAAACACACACACCGCCCTCTCCAAATGTCCTCTCACTTCCTGTGCACTTGGAGACATTTTGCTGGAACACCTGGGAATTGCTGACTTCGAGAATTCACATGGGAAGCAAAGGATGCATCTTCCCTCCAAGCCCAGAGAAGGGAGGAGAGGCCCTGAGCAGGGTAGGCACCTGCGAGGGTCGGGTTGTGCAGCCCAGGAGGCCAGATGGCACTGATGTTCTGCCCCAGGACGGGGGGACGCCTATATTCACTCTTCAGGTCCCCTCTGTGGCCTGAGGGCATCAGTCCAGCACGCAGCCCTCTTTCTGTCACCTGCCTTCTCACTCCACAACCCACACCCACCCATCCATCAGTGGCACTGGCTACCCAATCAATGGGTGGCTATTATCTCCCAGGCTTGAAGGCTGTGCAGTGGGACTCTGGTGGGTCCTGCCTGTTTAAAGAGGTTCTAAAGGAGTCAAAGTTTGCAGCCCAAACAGTCGTCCTAGGGTCAGAACCCTGCACCCACCTCCCCCAGGACATGGCTGGCCAGGAACAAGACTCAGAGGGGAAATCAACCCACCCAGTGAGGACATTCCCTTCCCCGGGGCCACCATGCTACAGCCCTCTCCCACAACGTTCACTATATTTTCCTTATTTTCTTTATCTTGATGCTCTGGCATCTGGGGCCATGCTGACCAGGAAGGGACAGCCCTCCCGGGCTTAGCTGATTCCTGCAGATCGCAAACACCTGTCCGAGAGTGCGCTTTCAAAATGTAAACCGACTAATCCAGAGCCTGCACCACCTGACTACCTCCTCCAGCTGGCTATCTTGCTCCATGAGGCAATATTCTTTGGCCCCAATCACCCAGGGCAGGCACTGGACTTCTAGGGATAACTCTGTAGTCCAGAGCTCACTGAAATAATTCAAACTAGCCAATGCAAGCTGATCCATTTGCGTCCCCTGCCTTGCTCTTTCCTTCCCACCAAAATCACACTAAAGGCTCTGGCCCACGTCCCTCCTCGTTCCCTCCACTCTCTGACCAATGCTGGGGATTCCCAGGTGGCCTTGCATGGCATGCCTAGCCTCCTGCTTCTAGGGATCTGTCAGTATAAAAATTCCTTCCTTAGCAGTTTTATTCGTAATTGCCAAAACTTGGAAGCAACCAAGATGTCCTTCGGGTGGTGAATGGTGGTATGTCCAGACAACGAAGTATATTATCCAGCACTAAAAAGAAATGAGCTCTCGAGCCATGAAAAGATGTGGAGGAAACCGACATGCATATCGTGAAGTGAAAGAAGCTGGTCTAGAAGGGCCACACACTGTACAATTCCAACTCTGTGACATTGGGAAAAAGGCTGAACTGTGGAGACATTTAAGTACAGAGGTTGCCAGGGTTTGGGTGGGAGGAGCACAGAGGGTGTTTAGGACCATGAAATTACTTTGCATGATACTGTAATGGTGGACACGTGTCACTATACATTTGTCCTAACCCACAGATGTTCAACGCCAAGAGTGAACTCTGATGTGGACAGCGGACTCCAGGTGGTGATGAAGTGTCATAGAGGCTCATTGATTGTAACAAATGCCCACTCTGGGGGGGGAGGTGAATAGTGGGGGAGTCTTGCTTGGGGGCATATTTTGTCATCCCCAAAAGAAGCCCCATCCCCATCAGGAGTCACTCACCCACTCTCCCCTCCCCCGTCACTGGCAACCAGTAATCCACTTTCTGTCTCTGGATGTGTCTGTTCTGGACATTTCACATAAATTAGAATCACGCATTGTGTGGCCTTTTGTGTCTGGCATCTGTCATTGAGTGTGATGTGTTCAATGCTCTGACATGTTGTAGAGCCACAGTCTACAACGTGTCAGAGCCTTGTGCCTTTTCATGGCTGAGTAATATTCCATAGTGTGGATGGACTGTGTTGTGTTTATCCATTCATCTGCCAGTGGACACGTGCGTTGTTTCCACTTGTTGGCTATTGTGCATGATGCTGCTGTGAACGTTCTTGTACAAGTTTTTGTGTGGAGGTGTGTTTTCAGTTCTCTTGGAGCTTCTAGAACTGCTATTACCTGAGTTGGCCAGAGGCAGTTTTGGGATGACCAATGAGGAACAGGTTCCTGCTCTAAAAGATGGTGAGTCAGGAAGGAGAAGCCCTGGGGGCACAATGACAGGGGAGGGACCCTGGCAACCAGGACAGGATCCCCTCCACTTCCAGATCCCGAACAAGGGTTCAACCAGCCCCTCCGGGCCTGTTTCCATGATGCAGGATACGGAAGAGCAGAGGTTTGGGACCTACCAGTGGCTTGTTATCTATGCACGAAATTTCCTTGTTGGCTACGTCCACAGTTAAGGTAGATGTGGTGGGTCGCTTTAAGCTGTAAGACAACAGAAATGTTATTAGAGATGAGTGCTGTTGTAAAAAACACTGTATAGTCATTTATCCACCGATCCATCCATCCATCCATCCACCCACCCATCCACCTATTCATCCCCTATCCATCCAACCATCCATTTATCCATCCATCCATCCACCCATTCATCCACCTACCCATCCATCCACCTGTCCATCCATCCATCTACCCATCATCCATCCATCCAACCATCCATCCAACCATCCAACCATCCACCCATCCACCCATCCATCCATCCATCCACCCATCCATCCATCCATCCATCCATCCATCCATCCATCCATCCATCCATCCGTCCTTCCCCATCCATCCATCCATCCATCCATCCATCCATCCATCCATCCATCCATCCATCCTTCCCTCCTTCCCTCCATCCATCCATCCATCCAACCATCCATCCATCCATCCATCCATCCATCCATCCATCCATCCATCCATCCATCCATCCATCCATCCATCCATCCATCCATCCATCCATCCTTCCATCCTTCCTTCCATCCATCCATCCAACCATCCATCCAACCATCCATTCAACCATCCATCCAACCATCCATTCATCCACCCACCCATCCATCCATCATCCATCCATACTCAGTCCATCCATCCACCCATCATCCATCCATCCAACCATCTATCCACCCATCATTCATGCATCCATCATCCATCCATCCAACCATTCCTGAATATTGACTGAGAACCTCTGCTCACACACAGGCGCCCAAACTTCTCTTGATTTCCACCTCTTCTTGAGTCAGTTTTGTTAATTTATATATAATGACTTACTTAAGAGAACATCTGACATCCAGTTTTATTGCCACCGAGATACACGAATTTTCTCATTATTCTTTTTTTTTTTTTTTTTTTAAAGATGACCGGTAAGGGGATCTCAACCCTTGGCTTGGTGTTGTCAGCACCACGCTCAGCCAGTGAGCAAACCGGCCATCCCTATATAGGATCCGAACCCGGGGCCTTGGTGTTATCAGCACCGCACTCTACCGAGTGAGCCACGGGCCGGCCTTCATTATTCTTTTAACAGCTTCTGTATCCAAACTTTTACCTCCATTTTCCATTCCTAATCGTCATTTTCATTCTCTCTTTTATCCCAAATCAAGACTGTAGGGTTTTAAGGGCCGGCCCGTGGCTCACTCGGTAGAGTGCGGTGCTGATAACACCAAGGCCATGGGTTCGGATCCTATATAGGGATGGCCGGTTTGCTCACTGGCTGAGCGTGGTGCTGACAACACCAAGCCAAGGGTTAAGATCCCCTTACCGGTCATCTTTAAAAAAAAAAAAAAAAGACTGTAGGGTTTTATTTATCATACCAGTCTTCCGAAGAAACAGCCAAACATTTCATTTTGAATTTATACAGTCTTTTGCCTTCTACTTAATACATTTCAGATTGTAACATTATTGTCTCTTCTCACAATTTCTTTTCATTATTCTTCTAGTTATTTCAATTAAATATTTGGTTCATTTCTCTTTAGTCCATTTTTTTTTCTTGCTGATAAACAAGAATTTGTAGTACAAATTTTCCTTTGAGTATATTTTAGCTGTATTCCATGATTCAGGGGTTATTTATAAGTATGTTTCTTAATTTCCAAATAAAGGAGTTTTTTTTTTTTTTTTTGCTCTTTTTCAGACTGGCCACACCGCACTCAGCCAGTGAGCGCTGTGAGCGCACCAGTCATCCCTATATAGGATCTGAACCCGCGGCGGGAGCGCCGCTGCACTCCCAGCACTGCACTCTCCCAAGTGCACCACGGGCTCAGCCCAAATAAAGGAGATTTTGTTATTGGTGTTGCTTTCTGTTTTCTTTTGGTTCTAGTTTTATGAGATTAAAGTTTGAGCATGGGATCTGAACATCTTTATTGGGAGAACTGTTTTTATGGCCAAGAACATGAATAATTGAATGGCTTTTTTTTTTTTAAAGATGACTGGTAAGGGGATCTTAACCCTTGACTTGGTGCTGTCAGCACCGCACTCTCCCAAATGAGCTATGGGCCGGCCCTCCTGAATGACTTTTAAAATAAATTTACTCTGGGCCGGCCCGGTGGCACACTGCTACAGTGCGCCGCTTGGGAGCGCGGCGGCG
>NW_007726981.1:369973-371420 GCF_000696425.1 Galeopterus variegatus | reverse complement strand
CTGAGCGAGGGGCGGGCGCAGCACCGAGGGTTGCGATCCCGTTGCTGGTCCTGGTCCGGTATGGGCGCGACACTGCGCGTTGCGGTCCGTTGCCGGACACGAAAAAAAAAAAATAATAAAATAAAATAAATTTACTCTAAGCATGAGATAGAAATATATTTTATATTAATAGACTAAAAAGTTCTATATAGAGAATTAAAACACATTTGCTTGAATTATATAAATCTGTAGCAGAGTTTTTCAACCTTGGCACCATTGATATTTGGGGCAGGGCCATTCTTCATGCTGGAGGCTGTCCTGCATTGTGGGATATTTAGCAGGATCCCTGGCCTCTACTCACTACATGCCAGCAGAAGCCTCTATGTTGTGACAAACAAAAGTCACCCCCTGGTGAGAACCATTTCTCTATAGCCTCTTTTGCATTTGGTTTAGTTAAACCAACAGACAGTGAAGTGGTATATGAAAATCATCCGCAGTGACTGTGCTTTAATCAAGTTTGTATGTTTCTAGGGGCTTGAGTATTTGCCATAATGCTTGGAGCATAAAGGTTTATGAATCATTTTCATGGTCTGAATCTTTATTCACTAAACATGCTCCCTATCTTATTTAGTATTATTTAACGTACTTGGTTTTGAAATTATTATAATGTTGTAATAATATACACTAGTCCCTCTTTCCATGGGGGATATGTTCCAAAACCCCCCAGTAGGTGCCTGAAACTACCGACAGTAACAAACCCAAGCACCACAATACCGCAATAGTTGATCTAATAACCAGAACGGTTACTAAGTGACTAATGGGCAGGTAGTGTATACTGCATAGAGCCGCTGGACAAAGGGATGATTCGTGTACTGAGTGAGAAACAGCAGGATGGTGCAAGATTTCATCAATGCTACTTACTCAGAATGGTGTGTAATTTAAAACTTATGGATTATTTCTGGAATTTTCCATTTAATATTTTCAGACTGCAGTTGACCATGGGTAACTGAAACTGTGGAAAGTGAAATCATGGATAAAGGGGGAGGGTACTGTAATCACTCCTGATTTTGTTTGTTGTTTGTTTGATTGATTGATTGTATTTTCTCAATATTTCTATTTCTTTATTTCCAACTTTTTGGGGGTTAATTTTAGATATGTTTTTAATTTATTTTTTAAAATCCAATCTAGGAGTCTTATCTTTTCATGGGGGGGTCAGTCTTTTTTTTGTTTTCCCTTCTCCTTTCCTTACTCTTGTTAGCTTGATCAGAAATAAAAATCCATGGGGCCGGCCCAGTGGCGCACTGCTACAGTGCACCGCTTGGGAGTGTGGTGGCACTCCCGCCGAGGGTTCGGATCCCACATACAGACCGGTTCCCGCTCACTGGCTGAGCGAGGTGCAGGGCGCAGCACCGAGGGTTGCGATCCTGTTGCCAGTCCCGGTCCGGTATGGGCGCGACACTGAGGGTTG
>NW_007726981.1:349013-369114 GCF_000696425.1 Galeopterus variegatus | reverse complement strand
TCAGCCAGTGAGCGGGAACCGGTCTCCACATGGGATCCAAACCCTCGGCAGGAGTGCTGCCGCACTCCCAAGCGGTGCACTCTCCAGTGCGCCACCGGGCCGGCCCTGAAAAACAGCTTTTTGGTCACAGTAACCGTATTTCAAGTGAATCAACAGCACTTGGCAAGTACCTCCCAAATTGACAATGAGGGTGTCGATTCTCTCCCAGGTCGAGGCCACCCACCCCCAGCCCTGTGCCTCCTGGAAGCCTCAGCATGTGTATCCCAGACCCACACCCTCCTCTAAGCCCCAGAGGGGTGTGGTGACTGCTCATTTGGTACTGCAGGAGACCAGAATATGTCATCCCAAAATACAGCAGTTCCCCCTTATCCACAGGGGATACGTCCCAAGATCCCCAGTAGATCCCTGAAACTGTGGATAGTACCAGGCCCTCTATATACTATGTTTTTCTTATACATACATGCCTATGATAAAGATTAATTTACAAATTAGGCACAGTGAAAGATTAAGAGCAATAATAACAAAATAGAGCAATGACAACGATACAGTACTGTAATAAAAGTTATAAGGATGTGTTCTCTCACTCAAAATATCTTATTGTACTGTGGAGCTTAGCAACCTCAGCCTACAATTTTTTTCCCTTCCCTTATTAGGTCAAGAACTTTCACCTTTTCATTTAAAGGAAGCACTTTATGGCTTCTCTGTGGCATATCCAAATTGCCAGCACCACTACTCTTGTGCTTTGGGGCCGTTATTAAGTAAAATAAGGGTGACTTGAACAAACCCTGAGATTCTGTGACAGTTGATCTGATAACAAAGAAGGTTTCTAAGTGGCTAACAGGCAGGCATCGCGCTACTCAGAATGGCATACAATTTAAACCTATGAATTGTTTATTTCTGGAATGCTTCATTTCATATTTTCTGACTGCTGTTGGCCGCAGGTAACTAACACTGAGGAAAGCAAAACCGCAGATAAGTGGGGAACTGCTTTAAATTACTGCTTAATGGGTACAGAGTTTCTGTTTGGGGTGATGAGAAAGTTCTGGAAATAGTGGTGATAGTCGTACCACATTGTGAACGTACCAAATGCCATTGAATTGTATACTTCGGGGGGTACGTATTTATCCAAATTTATTATCTATCTGTACAAAACTTCAGGAAGGATAGACCCACAACATGTCAAAGTAATCGTCTAGTAGGTAGAAGGATGGTTTTGTTTCCCTTTTAGTATTGTTTGGTATGTTTTAAATTTTCGATAAATAAATATGCATAACTTGGCTGATAAGAGAAAAAAAGATGCCAGTCTGACCACATTCCTGCTCCTGGCCCTGCTCAGGCTCCTGGGGCCACACCCTGGTGTGGATTCTCTCCTACTAACAGAGGTCTATCTGCTCCACCCCGGCTAGGGGGCCTCAGTCTCCACTGCCAGTGCCCCCTGCAGGTGTCCTTTCCCAGCCGCCTTCTCGGGGGGATGAGGGGAGGACTTCCTGGAGTCTAGGGACCATTAATGAGGGGGCGTGGGGGAGCTTTGATGCCAAAAGGGAGGGAAAGTCCCATAGCTGGGTCAAGTCGAGACAGGAAACCTCTGCGTCCCACTTACATCGTATTATTACTTGGAGAGGAGCCTGGCATTTTCCCACTGACCCAGGAAAACAGACACCTGTCATTGGTCCAGCTCATTTTCCTTCTGTGTGAAGTGCTGGTGTTTTAATTTAATATTTAGTTAGTTAGCTAGTTAGTTATAATGGTGGTGTACATAACATAAAATTCACCATCTTAACCTTTTTTTTTTTTGGTGGCTGGCCAGTTCAGATATCCGAACCCTTGACCTTGGTGTTACAACACCACGCTCTAACCAACTGAGCTAACCGGACAGCCCTGCTTAACCAATACATAACCTAAAATTGACCATCTTAACCAATAAATGTACACTTTAGGGGCATTAAGCACATTCACATGGTCGTGCAGCCATCACCACTGTCCACCTTCAGAACTTTCTCATCTTCCCAAACTGAAACTCTTAACACTCACTCCCCAGCCCCTCCCCAGCCCCTGGCGCCCCCCATTCTACTTTCTGTCTCTGTGGCACTGATGACTCTAGGGACCTCCTATGAGTGGGATCACACAGTGTTTGTCCTTTCATGTCTGCTTTATTTCATTGGACATAATGTCCTCAAGGTTCATCCATGTTGCGGCGTGTGTCAGAACTTTCTTCCTTCTCAAGGCTGAATCATATTCCAGTGTGTGATGGACACGTTGTGTTTATCCATCCGTCCATCAGTGATCTCTTGGGTTGTTTCCACACTGTGGCTATGATGGCTAATGCTGCTGTGGACATGGGTGAACAGTGTCTGTTCCAGCCCTGCTTTCAATTCCTGTGGGTAGATACCTAGGAGTGGAATTGCTGGGTCATATGGTAATTCTATGTTTAATGTTTTTGAGGGACTGCCATTTGTAAAGTATTTTTAGTCCTTCTTGTCTCACTGTCCTGGAGGTTGGGGTCCGATCTCAGCCCTGTTTCTCCTGCTCTTGCTAAGGGAATCCCCGGGCAGCCTTGTCTGTCTAGATGAGGACATACCTAGAAGTGAAGTTGGGGTCGGTCCTGCCCCAGAGGTGCTGCTGCTTCAGGTAAATTTCCTGTGGAACCAACAGAGAAAAACCCAATTGCCACAGTGGAACACCTGAGGGCATTTCCAAAATCAGGGTGGTGGGGAGAAATGGGCTGTCTAATGGGGGGTTGGGGGGAAGAGCATGGATGCCACCCAGCCCCACTCTGTTTTAATCCCACCACCCATGAGGGTTCTGGAAGCTCATGGAAACCACTGCCGCAGCGGAGCTTTCCATTCTCTCTGTCTGTTCTGAGGACCCACAGTGATGTGTGAGTTTGTTTTCCCTCTTACTGAGGTGTGATGTGACGAGTGTGGGTCAAAAGAGAGGGCTGTGGCTGACTCACGCCTGGTCAGGCCCCTGTGTGGTGGGAACCGCCCAGTGAGTTCCTCTGCAGTCAAGTTCAAACTCCACGGTGTGACCATGAGGCCTGGCGGGTCTGCTCAGCCTGACCAATACCCCAGACAAATGTTTGGGCAAGCCCTTCCTGGTCCCCTGGTTCGACTCACTCCAGACACCTCGGTTTACCCAGTTAACACAGATCTCTTGCCTCCACTACCCAACCCCCTGCCACCACCCTTGAGGGACACCTGTAACGTGGCTGGAATGGGCTGGGTGTTCCTTGTGGCAGGGCTTCACAGGGCATGGCTCACCAGTCTGTACTTGATGTTCCAGTTATAGGTGACTTTCTCCTCGAAGAAGTTGGCCTGCAGCCCCAGGGAGTGTGGGTTACTCACCATTACCTGTGGGAGGGGGCAGGAGAAAGGAGCACACACTATATGCACCAGCAGGACCCCCGCAGGTGACCCCAGTTCACATCCAGATGAAAAAGCAAGCTCGCTCCGCAATGGCAGCTGCTAACCCAATCCCAAATGTGCCCCCCACCTCATCCACCTGCCCACCCCCAACTGTGGCCACTGAACCCCACTTTGCAGGCGGCCTGGCCCTGCAGAGCTGGAAGCCCAGACCCATCCTGCAGAAAGAGACAGAGTGGGGGACCCCTGGGTAAGAGCTGGGGGCAGCCTGGCATGTCCCACTGCAAGCCCTGCCCCCGGGCCTGAGGCCTGACTCCACCGCCCTTCTGTTTTGTGACACTCCCCTCATATCCTCACACAAATAGCCCCATTTTTAGCTTGATTACAGATGCTCCTCAACTTACAATGGGGTTACCTCATGATAAACTCACAGTATGTTGGAATTATCATGGAAGTCAAAAATGCATCTAAAACGTCTAACCTAACAGCTTAGCCTAGCCTACCTTGAACGTGCTCAGAACACTGACATTAGCCTACGATTGGGCGAAATCAAGTAACACAAGCTGTTTGTATAATATAGTTTTGAATATCTGATGTAATTTATTGAATACCATACAGAAAGTGAAAAACAGACGGTTGTGTGGGTACTCAAAGCATAGCTTCTTTCGAGTGTGTATGGCTTTCATACCATAAAATTAAATCACCATAAATCAAAATATCATGAGTCAGGACTGTCTGTACTTGCAGCCAAGAGTCTAGGCTTAGGAGCTTAGATTTTAGGCCGCATCCCCAGGACCTCCTGCTGGCTGGGGGAGGCTGTATTAAGTCAGCACTCTTAGTTGCAAGCAACAGAAGCCTACTCTAAATTAAGAAAAGGAACTTATGGGGCAGCTCAGAAGAAGGATGGAGAGAGAAGCATGGAGACAGATCACACAAAAGGAGGCCAGACAGGCAGACAGGCAGGCACAGCCCTCGTCACACAGAAGCCGATGCAGGAGAAAGACATATAGAGATAGATTCTATGGAGCACCATGAGTGAGTGTCTCTCCTCAAGGTGATGCCAGGGAATTTCCAGAGTCTACAAATGGGTACGGGGCATGTGGCTGAGGATGTAGCAGAAAGCCAGACATCAGGAACATTGGCAGACACACTTACTAGAGGAACCAGGGATGTGCCCAGCCGGGGTATTAAAATGGCGGTCAACACCAACTCGCCGTTCATATCAATGGTATACATTTGGTCTTCGAAGTCTCCTTCCAGAACTTCTATCTAGTTAGGATGGCAAAAAAAAAAACAATAATAATTAAATTAAATTAAATCGCGCCCCTGTTCCCCAAAAAGAAAGGACAAATAGGCAGGCGTGGTTCAGTGGTTCCTAGGGACTGGACTGTCTCATCTTTCTGTTGCAGCAGGTTGGACTTCCTCGCATCACACTGTCGTTCTTGCTAGACTCCACCCCTACCCCAGAGGTCTGCCCAGTTGCAGCCCCTCCCCTCTCGCCGGGCTTTTATAGTGACTATTCCCCTGCGTTTCTATACAGCGTGGTCACCCAAGTGTGCATTGCTAGATCACATAACTTAGTCTTGCCCATTTTCCAAACTTGTATGTCTTTTAAGTCTCCTTCAATTGCAGGTTGCCCCTCTATCTCTTTCTTTTCCTTTCTATTTATCTTTGAAGAATCCAGGCTGTTGGGCCTGTAGAGTTTCTCAAAGCCTAGATTTCCCTGATGCTTTTGAACATGTTCCTCTGTCCTCTGCATTTCTGGCAAATTGTGGCTGGATCCGGACACTCCATCAGACTTGACCGTGTTGGCAAGATTCAGTGGGTGATGTGATCTCTCACAGGAGGCACATAGTGTCCATGGGTCTCTTCTTTTTGACCTTAGCAGCTGTTGATGCTCAAAGCCTACAAGCATTCATTCACTGGGACTGCCAGATGGTAGTGTTCTATCACTGTGTTTTCATATATTTGCTGGAATTTTTGTTTATCTTCTTGGCATTTTGCCAGTATAAGGATCTGAACCCTTGACGCTGGTGTTATCAGCACTGCACTCTAGTGAGTGAGCTCACCAACCAGCCCTGGAATTCTTCTAGAAGGAGACACCTTCTGTCATCTAATTATTTGCTGACCTGGAAGTACAATCTGAAGGAAAGGTGGGATAAATGCTTGAGTCCTTCCTTTTACTTACCCAGTTTTCACGACAATGAGCTGGTTTCCTGTCATCCTACAGATGAAACCAATAAGTTGTTTCTTCTTCTTTTAAATATCATTATGGGCCGGCCTGTGGCTCACTCGGGAGAGTGCGGTGCTGATAACACCAAGACCCCAGGTTCGGATCCCATATAGGGATGGCCGGTTCGCTCACTGGTCAAGGGTTAAGATCCCCTTACCGGTCATCTAGAAAAAAAAAAAAAAAAAATGGGCCGGCCCGTGGCTCACTCCGTAGAGGGCGGGGCTGATAACACCAAGGCCCCGGGTTCAGATCCCATATAGGGATGGCCGGTTCGCTCACTGGCTGGGCGTGGTGCTGACAACACCAAGTCAAGGGTTAAGATCCCCTTACCGGTCATCTAGAAAAAAAAAAAAAAAATGGGCCGGCCCGTGGCTCACTCCGTAGAGGGCGGGGCTGATAACACCAAGGCCCCGGGTTCAGATCCCATATAGGGATGGCCGGTTCGCTCACTGGCTGGGCGTGGTGCTGACAACACCAAGTCAAGGGTTAAGATCCCCTTACCGGTCATCTAGAAAAAAAAAAAAAAAATGGGCCGGCCCGTGGCTCACTCCGTAGAGGGCGGGGCTGATAACACCAAGGCCCCGGGTTCAGATCCCATATAGGGATGGCCGGTTCGCTCACTGGCTGGGCGTGGTGCTGACAACACCAAGTCAAGGGTTAAGATCCCCTTACCGGTCATCTAGAAAAAAAAAAAAAAAATGGGCCGGCCCGTGGCTCACTCCGTAGAGGGCGGGGCTGATAACACCAAGGCCCCGGGTTCAGATCCCATATAGGGATGGCCGGTTCGCTCACTGGCTGGGCGTGGTGCTGACAACACCAAGTCAAGGGTTAAGATCCCCTTACCGGTCATCTTTTGAAAAAAAAAAAATAAATAAATAAATATCATTATGACTTCACGGATTACAATCTACTGCCACTTATCTTTACTGAGGCTCAAATAGTCACATCTTTGGCCAGTGGGAGCCTCTTCAGGTTGGTTTCTAAATCCTTCTGACATGACCCTCACAGTCTCCAATAGCTTCCCTCCTCTTGATAGGACAAGATGTTCCAGTTTATCTCATTTATTCCTCCACCCCAGATCTGGAATCAGCCATTTCTCCAAAAAGACCATAGTCTGGGTGTTAGGGATGCTTGCTGATACTAGGTTGGTTATTGTTTCTAGGCTTTCTCAGTGAATAGATCCACACATAGATGCGTATGTGTGTGTATGTGTGTGTAGATAGATACATACGTAGGTAGATAAATACATACACAGATGGATACATACATATATACATAGATGGATGGGTGGATGGATGGATGGATGGATAGACAGGAATAAATGGATGGATGGATGGATGGATACATAAATAGATATAAACATAGGTAGATCGATACATAGATGGATGGATGGATAGATGGATAAATGACAGGAATGAAGAGATAGATAGATAGATAGATAGATAGATAGATAGATAGATAGATAGATAGATAGACGATAGACAGACAGACAGACGACAGGAATGAATGGATGGATGGATGGATAGATAGATAAAATGCCCTGTGCATTTATACTGATTTCTAGCCTAGGACAACATGGCTTTTAGTTAACATTTTCTATACTATCTGTGCATCTTCTCTCCTTGCCAAAAAAGCCTAGTTCTCAAGGACACAGGTCACCATGGATTAGATTATCCCATTACTCACTTGCTTTATCCTACTCGATACACACAACAGTCTTATAATAGCAATACCACTACCACCACTGATTATGGTTGCTGGAAACTGCTTTTTAAAAATTGTTTTTAAGGCTGGCCAGTTAGCTCAGTTGGTTAGAGAACACCCTTATAACACAAAGGTCATGAGTTCAGATCCCCATACTGACCAAAAAACCTGGTTTTGCACTATTGAAAACAGTACGGCAGTTCCTCAAAAAACTGAAAATTGAGTTTCAGTATGATCCAGCAATTTCCACTTCTGTGTATATACCCCCAAATATTGAAGGCAGGGTCTTCTACAACTAAATATAAACATGTGCATGCACACGTGCGTGCACACACACACACACACACACACACACACACACTTCTTGCTACCAATCCTCACATCAGTGTCTCTTGCCATTTTGATTGTCTGAAGCTTGTCTTCAACAAATTCCTTAAGAAAGAGTTCATGAGAACAATACTTTCTTTTTATTTCCCTTATATGTTGCAAGCTCCTTTTGTCTAGAAGCCCCAAGGAGATTTTTCTTTGTTCTGAAAATCCAGCACCTTCAATAGAATATGTCTTAGTCACTCTGAGTTCATATTCTCAGATACACAGTGTGCTCATTCATTAGTCTGAAATCTTTTATCTCAGGAAAATATTCTTTTTTTTTTTTTTCCCCCTTTTGTCTTTTTTCGTGACCGGCAACGGGATCGCAACCCTCGGTGTTGCTCCTGCACCTTGCTCAGCCAGGGAGTGGCCTGTCTGTATGTGGGATCCGAACCCTCGGCGGGAGCGCTGCTGCACTTCCCAAGCGGCGCACTGTAGCAGTGCACCACCGGGCCAGCCCTCAGGAAAATATTCTTGAATTGTAGTTTTCAGTATTTGCTCTGTTCCCTTGGTTTTTATATTTCTTCTTTGGGAATGCCTATCCATATGTTGGATCTTCTTTGCCTGTATTCAATTTTTGCCTCTATTTCTTTAATCATTTTAATCTGTTTTTTTAAACTTATTTTGAAACAAAGTCACCTATAGAAAATTGAAAAAACAGCACAAAATTGTCCATATATCCTCCACTCAGATTCCCCAATGTCAATATTTTACATAACCCTGGTATATTTGTCAAAATTAAGGAGTTAGTATTAATTAATTAATTGGAAGTAAACTATAGACTTTATTCATATTTCTTTTCTTTTTTTTAAAATTCAGATTTCAACAACTTTTCCACTAATGTCCTTTTTCTGTCCCAGGATCCCAGTTCAGGATCTCACATGGTCATCATGTCCCCTTTGTGTCCTCTGGTCTGTGACATTTTCTGCCTTTCCTTTTTTTTTTTTTTAAATGACTTCAACAGTTTTAAAAAGTACTAGTCAGGTATTTTATAGAATATCCCTCAACTGGCACTTTTCTGGTGTTTTCTCATGATTTCACTGGGGTTATGGGTTTTGAGAAAGAATACCAAGAGGTAAAGGGTCCTTTTCACCATGCTGTATTAGGGTACACACTGATCATATGATTATGGAGGTGTCTTCCAGGTTTCTACTCTATTAAGCTATCTTCCAATTTCCACACTCTGTTCTGTAGAAGAGAGTCATTAAGTCCAGGCCACACTCCCTCTATTAAGCTGCTATCTTCCAATTTCCACACTCTGTTCTGTAGAAGAGAGTCATTAAGTCCAGGCCACACTCTGCTATCTTCCAATTTCCACACTCTGTTCTGTAGAAGAGAGTCATTAAGTCCAGGCCACACTCAAAGAGGGGGATTAAGCTCCATTTCCCAGAGCAGGGAGTATGTATTTATATTATTTGGAATTCTCCTGTAAGGAAGGTTCGCCTCTTCTCCCCCTTTATTTATTTACTCAGTCATTTATTGATATAGGCGTAGACTCATGTATACTTATTTTATATTTTGGCTTTTTATCCAATCCTACGTTATTTATTTTTGTTGCTCAAATTGTCTCAGCTTTCATCTGTGGGTTTTTTAATACTATATAGTTGTTCCATCTCTTTTTGGTGGGGTTTTGGAAACTTATGCTATCTGTCTTTCTCAGAACAATGTTAAGTGGCCAGTTGTTTTCATAATGGCCTTCCCATTGCTCTTTCTTACTGTTTCTTCTGCTTGTGCCATAGACCAGCAGTTCCCAAGCATGTGATGTCAGCCCTGGGAAAATCCCTATGGCTGGGGATGGACATTTTATTAGTAAAGAAAATAAGAAAAATGATCATCTACTACCCACCATCTATTATCACCATCATCTCAGAAAAGGATATTTTAATAAATCAATACAGCCAGAATACGGCATAGTGGCTCTATTTTTTTCTCATTTCACTGACTGCCACAGGTTCAAAGACCACTTGGAAATGGACACTCTAAAATCTTTTTTGTTATCTTTCTGTGGTCCTTCAGAAGGGAAGTGGCCCCGCAGCTATGTAAAGCTGAGATAACCTGGGCTCTTCTGAGCACAATGCTGGACTTATTTTTGACAGTGAATTTTGGAGCTTTGGCAGATGGGATGAGGTTGCTGGACAAGACAGACCAGAAATGGCATTTTCTGGGCAGGCTGGTTAGCTCAGTTGGTTAGAATGCAGTGTTGGTAACACCAAGGTCAAGGGTTTGGATCCCCATACTGGCCAGCTGCCAAAAAAAGAAAAAGAAAAACAAAAAGAAAAAAAGGCATTTTCTGCACCTTTGACCATGGGACTACCAGAGACTGAGAAAGAAGGATTCCAGAGAAGGCTGGAGAAGACATTTTACCATTTCTGCCTAGCAGCAAGTTCCCTTTCCTGAGAGTATCTGAGGCTTCTTTGGGAAGTCACTCCTTAACAGTCCTTGGGTATATGGCCCAGCGGGATTGGCCCTATTTCCAGGAATGAGTTCTGATGGGCTCACCCCCAGAGTGTGATTGGCCCAGGAATGGGCGTGTCATCCTCTCTGAGCCAATGAGATAGGAGAGACACTGCTGGGATTTCTCTTGGCTTCTTCATGAGAGCTCCTCTCTGCTCCAGAACATTGTGATGTGAAGTTACAAGGTCCACAGCATTGATCTCCAGCTTGCTGCTGTCTTATGAGGGTCTAGAGCTTTCCAGAAGTATCTGGATGCAGCTTCAGGATGACGCATGGAACACCGTGAGATACAGAATGGAGAGATGGAGAGAAACTGGCTCCTTGGTGGCATGATTTTAGTCACTAGATCAAGCCCCACCTGAAGCCCTCATTATCCCCTTTGGACATTTTGGCTATATGGGTTAACCATGGTCCTTTTAGTCTAAGCCCATCTGGTTTGGATTTTCCCTCACTTGCAAAACAATGAATCCAAATCAATACATACATATTTCCATATTTCTATAATTTCCCCCCCCCCCACTTAATCAGTTAGCTTGGCAGGGGTTAGGGCTGATCCACACAGCTTGGTGGATACTTTGAGCCCAATCAAATCTCCCTCTCCAGAGACTCTTGCAGGTAAGTTACTGCTGAACCATAAAGGCTCACTTACCTATATGAGAAGGGCAGCAGTGATAATGACCACATCAATTTATACACTTCCTAGCAGTTTTCATGTATATTTTGGTGGCTTGGTTGACTTCCTTGTTACAATCATCACGTAATAAAGAAAAGTAATATGTGTTTCTTTTTGAAATTAGGGATGTGAAATTATTCAAGATCAGGATGCCAACCTTTTGGGCTATGGTAGCTTAGAGGTCCAAGCAGGGCTGCCCAATTTACTTGTTTATCTGAAATTCAGCTTTAACTGGGTGTCCTATATTTTATCTGGCAACACTCCTTGGAGTTTTCATATGTGGTTGCTGGCTACAAATGCCCAACTCTGGGGATTTTGTATTTGTCTTTTTAAAAAAAGAATACACTGAACATCAATCTAAAAGTGATGATCACCTACTTTGCACTTTTCAACTTGGAGTTGGGGATCCATAAGAATCGCTTGAATATTCACGGAGCACTTCTGGAAATCGAAAGCTGAAAAATTCGCATCGAGAAGTGGGGTCAGTATGTCAAGCATCCCTGTACCCGTGAACATCAGGGCTGCCCCTTCGGACCAGATTTGTTGGTCTGCAAACTAAGAGGAAAATGATTTCTGAGATCAAATCATTCTAATTCGTTTTTGAAGGTTCAAATTTTACCTTAGGAGTTGGATTTAAAGAAGTTAGACTTAAAAAAAAAAAAAAAAAGCAAAGTCAAAAGTACAGTTCAGCTTCATTCACCCCTTGGTGATGAAATGAATCATGGAAACTCAGTATTTCCTCATCAGTGAGGCTATCCAAAAAATGGTTCTTTACTTATTCACAGGTTATGGACCTCTTTGGAAAGTCAGACAAAAGCTACAGAACCTTTCCCCATAAAACACTTTGGCCATTGGAACATCAGGGTTAAAGCTTCAAAGGGATGGTTGGTTGACATGTTTGTGCCCTGAATCCAATCAACCTCTCCTATTCCTGCAAGTTACTGTCCGGAAAGTTACTGTTGGGTAACTTTCAGGAAGAATGGTGACTGTGGTCTAGCAGGAAAAATACTGAAGTAGGAGCCAGTAGACCTGGGGAACTATCAAGGCCACTAAAGACTGGGAAAGAAAGAAACTGGCACTTAAGTTTTCTCACTTGTAAAAGGTGGATGATATTATCTCCTTCACAAGATTATTGTGAGGATGGAAATAAAATTAGATAGGCATAGCGTATAATATAATGTGAGTTAACCCCAATGCCACTACCACTTAGCACTTCTGTGACCTAAAACAAATAACTTAGCATCTCTGTGCCTCAGTTTTTCCATCTGCCAAGTGGGGACAATATAAGGGTTTACTTATTAAACTGATGGTCGGGTTTACATGACATAACACAGAAAGGGCACTTAGACCAGTACCTGCTGTATTTTAAGCACTCAGTAAATTTTAGCTGCTTTGTTATTATTATTATTATTTTAATAACTAGAGTGATTTAGCCTTCAGACAAAAATCAGAAGTTTGGGAACAAGACCATTATTTCTTCCCAACTGGGTAATAACTGGACTTTGATTTTTACCTACTTTAATTATAGAATTTGACAAGACTCCCAGACTGCCATAATACAAATTATCTTCCCGGGTTAAAACTGCCAATTCATTCTCATCTAGGAAAAACAAAACAAGACAAAACAAAAATTGAAATGATAATTCTTTCCATGGACAAAAAATTCATTCTTAAATTTCTGACACTGAATAACGTTAAATTAAACAAGCAGGAGGCCACTGGCCTGGGGCTGTTTCCCTACGTTGTGTTCCTATGTGATGAACTCCAACCTTGGTAAAGAAGCAAACCAAAAACTAAGTTAGGAAAGAATCCTTTGTAACAGGTAGCCAAGTCTCAGCCAATTGCAAGCAGCTGAGCTTCAGCCAATCATGGGCAACTGAGTTTCAGCCAATCACAGGCAGCCAGCTGATGAGACCATGTCCAAACAAGACAGACGCTACCTGTAATCAATCAAACTACTTCTGCACTTTACTTCCACGTTCAGCTTACAAAAGCTCACTGCCCACACTGTGGAGTGGAGCTCTCTGAACCTCATCTGGTTTCAAGCGCTGCCCAATTCATGAATCATTCTTTGCTCAAACTTTGTTAAATTTAATCTGTTTAAAGCTTTTCTTTTAACAGTAATGAAAAGACTTATTTTACATCTATGGTCTTCAAATATAGTGCTCTTTATTTTCTGCCTTTGCTTGCTCTCAGTTTCTCATGCACTTGATTTTTCCTCCCTGAATCAAAACAGTGTTACATCTTTTTTTTTTTTTTTTTCCTTTTTATCTTTTTTCGTGTCCGGCAACGGATTGCAACCCTCAGTGTTGCGCCCGTAGCGGGGACTGGCAACGGGATCTCCACCCTCGGTGTTGCGCCTGCACCGCGCTCAGCCAGTGAGCGGAAACCGGTCTCCACATGGGATCCGAACCCTCAGCAGGAGCGCCTCCGCGCTCCCAAGTGGCGCACTCTCCAGTGTGTCACTGGGCCGGCCCAAAACAGTGTTACTTCTATTTTCTGGTCATCATCATAGAGTTCATGTGGAAAAGTCAAGCAATACTAAAAAATAAAGAGTTAAAGAAAAAATTACCCCAAATTTGGTCAGCAAACTTTTGTAAAGGACCAGATGGTAAATATTTTCTACTTTGCAATGTCTGTTACAACTACTCGACTCTGCAAAAGCAGCTATGGGCAATGTTTAAACAAGATGAATCTAGGGCTGGCCAGTTAGCTAGTTGGTTAGAGCACAGCCTTAAAACACCAAGGTCAAGGGTTCAGATCCCACACCAGCCAGCCACCAACCAACAAACGAATGTGGCTGTGTTTCAATAAAACTTTATTTACAAAAACAGGTGGTAGGCCAGATTTGGCCCACAGGCTGTGCTTTCCTGACCTCTGACATAGGTATCCACTGTTAACATGTTAGTTAACACCCTTTCCTGCAGTTGTGTATATATGGGATTGTATTATGCAACTCTTCAAGCTACTTTATAACTTAGTTTCTTCTTCCCTTTTATGTACATGAATGTAGTTGGCTGGTTGGTGTTCTGGTCCCTGGATGAACCATAATTTATTTAACTAGTCCTCCACTGATGAACATTGAGATTGTTTCTGGTCTTTTGCAGATACATTATTCCAACGAATGCAGGACACTATTATAACTTTTTTTGAAAGGGAATGACAAGATCCAATGGATATTTTTATTCTCTTAAAAAAGACATTCAAGGGGCTGGCTGGTTACCTCAGTTGGTTAGAGTGTGGTGCTGATAACACCAAGGTCCCGGGTTTGATCCTTGTACTGGCCAGCCACCAAAAAAATAAATAAATAAAAAGACAGTCAAGGACGTTTTCAAAAAATGAGGTTTGAGATGGGCCTTGAAAAATAGCAACTGATGGGCCGGCCCGGTGGCGCACTGCTACAGTGCACCACTTGGGAGCACGGTGGCGCTCCCACCGAGGGTTCGGATCCCACATATAGACCGGCGGCTCACTGGCTGAGCGAGGTGCGGGCGCAACACCGAGGGTTGCGATCCTGTTGCCGGTCCCGGTCCAGTACGGGCGCAACACTGAGGGTTGTGATCCGTTGCCGGTCATGAAGAAAGACAAAAAGGAAAAAAAAAAAATAGCAACTGATGTAGAAAAGAGGAGGTGCGTTTTTAGGACAAGGACCAAATTAATTTGACTTAAGTTTTCTCAGTCTCAGCACTACTGACACTAGGGGCCAGATCATTCCTCGTGGTCGGGGCTGTCCTTCTCACTGCAGGATGTTGGGCAGCACTCTGGTCTCTACCCATTAGATGCCAGTTGTGACAACCAAAAATGTCTCCAGACATTGCCAAGAGTCCCCAGGTTGAGAACCACTAGGTTAGGTGAAGAAAAGGGATCCCGAAGGGCAGTGGTTGACAGTAGGGTAAGACCCGAATGTGACCCTTGATAGTCTGGACTTTATTTTAATATTATTATTATTTTTTGCAGCTGGCTGGTACAGGGATCTGAACCCTTGACCTTGGTATTATAGCACCACTCTCTAACCAACTGAGCTAATCGGCCAGGTCATGGACTTTATTCTTTAGAAAATAAGGAACCATCAAAGATCCCAGGCATGGGAGGTGATGAGCACTTACTGAATTTTGAAGGGGGAGGAAGACAATTCACAGAGTGGGAGAAAACATCTGCAAATCATATCTCTGTTAAGGGACTTGTACCCAGAATATATTTAGAACTCTTACAGCTCAATAATAAAAAGTCAAATAACCCAATTTTTAAAAGGGTAAAGGGTCTGAATAGATATTTCTCCAAAGAATATGTACAGATGGCCAATGAATATATGAAGAGGGGCTCAATATCATTAGTCGTTAAGGAAATTTTAATTAAAACCACAATGAGATAGATACCACTTCATACTCACTAGAATGGCCATAGTCACAAGACAGTTTGAGTAACAATTGGTGGTGAAGATGGGAGAAGTTGGAACCCTCATATATTGCTGGTGGGAATGAAAAATGGTGCAGCTGCTGTGAAAGGCAGTTCCTCAAAGGTTAAACATGATATGTGGTATACATATGTTGCGGTTTTTTGGTATACATATGGTAACGCTTTAGTGCATGGTCCAGCAATTCCACTCGAAGGTGTATACTCAAGAGAAATGAAAACATGACTACACAAAAATGTGTATACAAATGTTCACAGCAGTATAATTCATATTAGCCCTTAAGTGGGAACAACCCAAGTGTCCATCAACAGATCAATGTACAAACACGACGTGGTCCATTTAAACAGTGTAATAGTACTCAGCCTTAAAAGGGAATGAAACACTGGTATATGCTACAATCTTAAAGACATTATGTAAAGTCGAAGAAGCCAGATACAAAAGACGACATATTGTATGGTTCCTTTTATATAAAGAGTCCAGAATAGGCGAATTTATAGAGACAAAGTAGATTGTAGTTGCCAGGAAGTGGGGGGAAACGGAGGATTGTGGGGCAATAGTGAAAGGAGATAGATTTCTTTTTGGGGTGATAAAAATGTTCCAAAGTTGATTGTGGTGATGGTTGAATGACTCTGTGAATGTACTAAAAATCATCAAATTGTACACTTTACATGGGTGAATTGTATGGTATACGAATTATATCTCAAGGTGCAACAAGAAAGAGCAGAAGGAAGAAAGGAAAACAGAAAATGATTGATCTGCTTAACCTGGGCTTGGTAGAGTCTAGAATCTGAAAGAGCAATTACGAAACTTCTCGTAAGTGTGGAAAGAGATGATAAGCAGGGGTTAGACATGATCTGTTACCCGAGTGGGTGCTCCTCAGTGAGCGGGTGGAACCCCCTGGGGAGGACGGTGTGATTGCTTCATGGACTGAAGGCTTGGTGAGGACAACAGGGGCTCTCCCATGTTGCTGGTGGGAATTCATACTGGCCCTATCTCAAAAATATAATGTGCAATTCTTTTGGGTAAGTATCCAGAAGTGGGATGGCTGGATCATATGGTAATACTAGGTTTAATTTTTTGAGGAACCCCCATACTGTTTTCCACGGTGGTTGCGCCATTGTACATTCCTACCAACAGTGCACAAGGCTTCCACTTTCCCCGCATCCTTGCTTACACTTGTTATCTTTTGGGCTGACCATCCTAATGGTGTGAGGCAGTATCTCCCACATTCATTGCAGCATTATTTACAAAAGCTTCAATGTGGACACAGTCTAAATGTCCATTGAAGGATGGATGGATAGATGAAGAAAATGTGGTAGATACAAACAATAGAATATATTCAGTGTTAAAAAGCAAGGAAATCCCACAATATGCAACAAAATGAATGAACCTTGAGGACATTATGCTCAGTGAAATAAACACAGAAGGAGAAATACTGCATGATCTTGCTTATATGAGCAATCTAAAATAGTCAAAGTCATAGAAGCAGAGAGTAGGTTGTCAAGGGCTGGGGGGTGGGGGAAGTGGGGAGTGACTTTTCAATGGATATAACGTTTCAGTTATGCCAAATAAGTAAGTTCTAGACATCTGCTGCACAGCATCGTACCTGTGTTAACACCAGTGTACTGCACCACATGTTTTCACTACTTACAAGAGCCAAGAGTTGGAACCAACCTAAGTGTATGTCAACGGATGACTGGATAAAGAAAACAAGGTAAATACACAGTGGAATGCTACTCAGCCATAAAAAAGAATGAAATTCTGCCATTCGCAGCAACATGGATGAGCTTGGAGAAAATTACATTAAGTGAAATAAGCCAGGCACAGAAAGAGAAATACTGCATGTTGTCACTCATGTGGAAGCTAAAAACGTTGATCTCATAGAAGAGAGTAGAATAGTGGTTACTAGAGATTGGTAAGGGCAGGGAGTTATGGGGATAGGGAGAGGGTAGTTAATATAACCATCACTGTAGGGAGACTACGGTTAACAACAATTATTATTATTATTTTATTTTATTATATATATATTTATATTATATATGTTTGTATTATATTTACATATATTTATATTATATATATAATATATTTATATTTATATTTATGTTATATTTTATTACAATTTCAGATAGCTAGTAGAGAGGATTTTGAATGTTCCCAACACAAAGAAATGACAAATGATTGAGGTGAGGGCTATGTTAATTATCCTGATATGGACATTGCACACATAAATGTACATAAATATCAGACGGTACTCCATAAATATA
Organism: Galeopterus variegatus; assembly: GCF_000696425.1. Lineage (NCBI taxonomy): Eukaryota > Metazoa > Chordata > Mammalia > Dermoptera > Cynocephalidae > Galeopterus > Galeopterus variegatus. The sequence goes on along the minus strand of NW_007726981.1, from coordinate 351,641 downwards.
TACAATTATCATGGGTCAACTAAGAAAAAGTAAATTTTTAAAAATTCAGAGACAGAAATAGTTTAGAAGTTACCAGAAACTGGGGGGGGGAGGGGAGGAGTAATGGGAAGTTAATGCTTAACTGGTACGGAGTTTGTGTTTAGGATGACAAAAAAAGTTTTAGAAATAGATAGATGTGGTGATTATACAGCATTGTGAATGTAATTAATTCCACGGGATTGTACGTTTAAAAATGGTTAAAATGGCAAATCTTATGTTATACATATTTTAGGAAAATAAAAAATAAATGAATAAATAATTTTAAAAACTACTGTACTGTGCACTTAAAAATTTAAGAGGGCAGATCTCATATTAAGTGTTCTTTTTTTTTTTTTCCTTTTTGTCATTTTTCGTGTCCGGCAACGGATCTCAACCCTCAGTGTCGCGCCTGTACCGGACCGGGACCGGCAACGGGATCACAACCCTCGGTGTTGCTCCCGCACCTCGCTCAGCCAGTGAGCGGGAACCGGTCTGTATGTGGGATCCGAACCCTCGGCGGGAGCGCCGCCACACTCCCAAGCGGCGCACTGTAGCAGTGCGCCACCGGGCTAGCCCCATATTAAGTGTTCTTACAATAATTTTTTAAAAAATGCAATGGGAAAAATGTTTACATTGTGTAATGATAAAAATTCTTTTAAAAATGCAAGGGGAAAGGTAAGCTGTAGAATAATGCAATAATATGATTCCATTTATGTTAAAAGAGAAAAGAAAAGAAACACCCTATACAGATGACTCCAACCATTTCCAGCAGACCCATATTTAAATATGTGTGTGAGTTTTTCAACTGGCTGGAGAGATACACACAAAATTCATACTAAAATTCATTCCTGTTATGAATTTTGAGGCCCCTCTAAGAAGCTGGAGAAGCGCCTCAATTTGGGGAGCTGGTCAAAGGGAATTTAATTATAGTTATAATACTAAAAAAAAAGAAAACTTTACAGGACCACAAATAATTATAAATTAATTTTCATATAATTAATTTTCATAACTATTGATTAATTTTAAACAGATAAATGGACATAGAGAGTAGATTGCAATACGATGATTAGCAAAAGGGGAAGTACTGACTTTTAAAAGTCAAGCGTTGGCAGGTTAGCTCAGTTGGTTAGGCAGTGCTGTTATAACACCACAGTCAAGGGTTCAGATTCCCCCGACCGGCCACCTGGTCCCCCCAATTCCAAAAGACAAATTTCAAAAAAAGAAAAAATAAATAAATAAAAGTCAAGTGATCCCACAATTGGTTGCACTACTTGCCTGAAAGTTTCCAAGCCAGTATTAAGAGAAAAATTATACTGGTGAATTTCATTTTTCCAACTGAATGAGTTTTTCCAAAAACAGAACAAAAGAGGAATGGGACAACAATTTACTTAGCAAAGAAGTCCTGAGGATGCTGTCCCTTTGTTATGAGCTGAACTGGTGGAATTGTGTCCCCCGCAAAAAGATAGGTCAGAGTCTTAACCCCCAATAGCTCAGAAGGTGACTCTGGAAATAGGGTCTTTACAGAGGTAATCAAGTTAAAACAAGGTCACAAGGGTGAACCCTGATCCAGTATGACTGGTGTCCTTATAAAAAGGGGAAATTTGGACACAGAGACAGACACACACAGAGGGAAGGTGACGTGAGGAGACAAAAGAAGAAAACAGTTATCTATAAGCCAGGGAGTGCCTGAGGCTTCAGGAAGCTAGGAGAGGCCTAGAACAGATCCTTCCCTAGGGCCTCCAGAGGGAGCCTGGCCCTACTGACACCTTGATTTCAGACTTTAGCCTCCAGATGTGGGAGACAATAAAATTCTGTTGTTCTGAACCACCCAGTTTGGGGCACTTTGTTATGACAGGTCTAGAAAAATGATACTAGCAAACTAATTGATATTCCATTTCATCCTTAAAGGGTACAAAAGTCTGTGCCCTGAATTGTTCCTGAATGTGTAACAAAATTGGTTTCTTTGTTTGTTTTGGCTGGGTTGGATGTGGCAGGTCAAGGGTTAATAAGCCAAGTATAGATATTTCTAGAAAGCTACTGGCAGGTCAGACACGCACTGGCAGCGATGTTGTGGATGGTGATGTTGGCTCCGTAAATGGAAGGATACAAGGTCTGGCCTCCTTGTTGCACCTGGATAGGGCTGACGAGCTGACCTACAAGATGAGAGGGCAGACTCGTGAGCAGCCATACACACCCCATGAGACGGGAACCCAGCGGCCACTGCCCACCCCATCCCTCCTGTGGCTGCTTTTTGTTCTTACAGCTTTTGATCGGTTTGTTACTCAAAAGATAAAAAATCAAGGAAAAGGGCTGGCCAGTTAGTTGCATTGGTAGAACACCAAGGTCACGGCTTTGGATCTCCTTACTGGCTAGACACACACACACACACACACACACACACACACACACACACACAAAATCAAGGACAATACAGTGCCGCCGTGCAATTCTGTAAAACATGACAAGGAACACACTTAGGTTTAAGAAAATGTGACTCCCATGGGTCTCTTTGGTAACAGCACTCTGAGGAATGGCCACTGAGTTTATAAAAGGAATGCTTTTCCATCGACTGGGGGCTCGAACACAATGGAATGATTTTTAATATGGGTA
>NW_007726981.1:347486-347980 GCF_000696425.1 Galeopterus variegatus | reverse complement strand
AAGGAATGCTTTTCCATCGACTGGGGGCTCGAACACAATGGAATGATTTTTAATATGGGTAACATATATAAAGAATAAAATGGAACTTTCTTTCTGTAATGGACTCCTGCTATAGTTTGAATGTTCCCTTCAAAGCTCATGTTGAAGCTTAATCCCTAAAGTGGCAATGTTGAGAGGTGGGGCCTCTGGGAGATGATTGGGTCATGAGGACTCTGCCATCACCAATGGATTCATCCACTTACGGATTAACAGTTAACGGATTAATGGGTTACCATGGGAGTGGACTGTTGGCTTTATAAGAGGAAGAGAGATCTGAGCTGGCACACTCAGCCCCCTCCCCATGTGATGCCCTGCACTGCCTTGGGACTCTGCAGAGAGTCCCCACCAGCAAGAAAGCCCACCCCAGATGTGCCTCCTCGATCTTGGACTTCCCAGTCTCCAGAATTGTAAGAAATATATTTTTTCCATTATAAATTACCTAGTTTCTGTACCAG
>NW_007726981.1:342582-347337 GCF_000696425.1 Galeopterus variegatus | reverse complement strand
CAGTCACCAAAAATAAATGAATAAATTTTTAAAAATAAAATTAAAATTATTTTAAAAATTAAAAATTACCCAGTTTCAGGAGTTCTGTTATAAGCAACAGAAAATGAACTAAGACAGCTCCCAAAAATGGGTGAACCAGCCCTGAGCCCTTTTCTTCCATTGGGAGACATGTCCCCAGACTGCTCTGTGCCTTAGGAAATGGTTGGCTGGCCTGGCTGGTGCTGGGCACCTGGCACAGGGGGCTGGGCAGGCTGAGATTTTGGGAGCTCTTGTGGCCATACGTGTGCCCAGGGCTCCCGGACAGCATGCTCCTTCCTAGAGGGCTGCTTTTTGTTCCTCTCTTTCCACCTGCTAGCCAAATGAGTGTGGCAGGGCAGAGGAATCCTTGGCAATGCCAACTGGAAGTGCTGTGCCATTTCCCAATTTTTCTCTTCCCCAGGGGAGGTTTACTTGTTTGAAATGCTGAGAATCTACACCCCAGATGCTTAGCGTTCAAGTGGGTGGCCCTGACCCACCTCACAGAGTCACTGACCTCAAGCCCCAAAACAAGATCTGTTGTTCACTGACAGACAATTTGGACCCTCTGCCCTAAGAGTCTGGTGACTTTCAGAACCTCCCTGTCTACCTGGCCCTAAAGATCCCACAAGGCAGGAAGAGGCGGGGACACAGTGAGGTTGGCGAAGTGAGAATGGGTTCATGGTCCACTCAAGTCAGGGGGTCTGTCTCCTCCCCTCCCCTCCTCTTGGGCGGGCTGCATCCATCCTGCCCAGAGGGCACCACCAAGGGGCAGCCCCATCCCCGGCCCGTTGGCTCACCTGCGTTATGGGAGACAAGCAGGCTGTTCTCAAACCAGAGGATCAGAATGCCTCTCTGACCCGGGGGCATGAGGATATCAAGGGTTCCATTGTAGTCAAAGGGCAGCCCAAAACTCCGGTTGAGGGGGTGGTCTGAGTACTTGAACTTGCCCTGGGAGAAAAAGACTCCTGAATCCATTGCGTCAGTGATAACAGGTGAGAGTACACTGTGGATCAACATGGTTTATCCTTCAAACTTTCTTCAAAACTTACTATCTAGCACAGTGGGTCTCAACATGGGAGGATTCTGCTCCCCCCAAGGGGATACTGGGTGATGTCTGGAGACATTTGTGGTTGTCACGACTGGGGGTGCTCCAGGCATTGAGGGGGTGGAGGCCAGGGACGCTGCTCAGCATCTGCAGTACCCAGGACAGCCCCACAGATCTGCAGTGCCAAGAGGGAGGGACCCTGCTCTTGGCCTCCTCTAGCACCTAGATTATTCCAGTTGATTTCCCTGGGCTATTCCCCCTCTCTCCTCCAACCCACCCACACACACCACCCAGATCCTTTCCCTAACAACCTTCTAGGCCTTGGCTCTTGCTAATTGCACTGTGTGGTTTGCAAAGTTCTCTCTTATCTGCTCATTAGGGAAGGATTCAGGGCACTGTGCAAGGAGGAAATTAAAAAGGGACACCAAGGTCACATATCCCCATACCAGCCAGCCACCAAAAAAAAAAAAAAAGCAGGCACTGCTTTTTGAGTACCACTGAGGTACATGCACCCCTGTCCCAGAAGATGCATCACATGGAAAGGAGGGAGACATCCATATGGAATCGCTTGGCCAGCACCTCTGCTTTTGCGTACAGGCCCGCCGATTTGCTAAGCCCCTCCTGGAGCAGAGAGAAAGTTAGAACTAAGGGTCTGCTATGGTTTGCATGCAACTAATCCCAGCAAAACTCTTGTTGAAATTTAATCCCCAGTGTGGCAGTGTTGGGAGGTGGGGCCTTGAGGGAGGTGTTTGGGTCACAGGGGTGGCCTCATCATGAATTGATAAATGCCCTCCTGCAGGGGCGAGTTCTCCCTCTCTTGGGAATGGATTAATTTCCGTTAGAAAAAGTAGAGAGCAGTCGTTAAAAAAAGAGCCTGGCTTCCTTGGTTCTCTTGTTTCGCCCCTCGCCATGTGATCTCTTTGCACATGCCTGCTTTTCTTTTCTTCCACGGGTGGAAGTAGCCTGAGGCCCTCACTAGAAGCAGCTGCCCGATCTTGAACTTTCCAGCCACCAGCATTGTGAGCCAAATAAACTTGTTTTATCAATTACCCCAGCCTTAGGTGTTCTGTTAGAGCAACACAAAACAGACTGGGACAGGGTCTCTAGAAAGGTGAGAGAGAATACAGGCCGTATATCCTCAGACAGGCAGCTGAATGGGACTTGTCCTGTCCCCTACTGTGAACATGCCGACAGATTGCGAGTGTGCGTCTGCAGCCCTTAGCTTATCCCCATTATGTGACAAAGAACTGGTTGGCCTTTGTCCCTGGTTCCTGCAAGGTAGCTTCTGTCTGCCAGATGTTAGAAGCTGCCAATCAAAATGGCCAGGCAGGGCTGGCTGGTTAGCTCACTTGGTAGAGCGTGGTGCTGATAACACCAAGATCAAGGGTTTGGATCCCCATACAGGCAAAAAAAAAAAAGAAAGAAAGAAAAAGAAAAGAAAATGGCCAAGCAAAAAGCAACAAGCTAAGCCTTTGATCACTTTCCATGCTGATCTAGACCAGAGAAAGTGCCAACTCCTCCCTGTCCCACATCCCTCCAGCACAGGAGTGGGGCTCATTCATCTCACCGTGGAGGCAGCTCCAAACAAACGGCTCCTGCAGTTTTATGGACCCAGGGAAGGGGAAAGAGGGCTAGAAATGGGAAAAAAAACTGGGTACTGAGCAAGAATAGAGAAAAGGGTCTTTAAGGTTTCCGTCTCCTGCCCCCATAAGGAGACTTTAGCTGAAGACCACAGATAAAGAGACATGGAAATGAAGATCCCTTGGCCAGGAGTGCCAATCTGCAAGGACAATGACCAGCCAGGAGGATCCGAGCCCTCGACCTCAGCTCCTTCCAGAGACTACAGGGCACTGGCAAGGCACCAAATCTGGCATGGGGAAGGCAGCTGCCCCTGGGGGGCCTGCTGGATAAAGCCTTTGGAATCACCAAAAAATCACACATGGGTTTTTAACTAGGAGCTGGACTCCTCAGCTTCTAAACTCTCAGAATTTCCATAGTGGCAGGAGTGTCTTTGATGTTCCTGGTGGGCCCTGACAGTTTATGCTAAGGGGGTACTCAGGATGGGGGCTGGTCAACCGTGTGATCACAGCGTGACCTCTGGGGAAGTGAGGTGGACGAGGTCGAGTCCAGCCTTCCTGCCTCCTGGTCCCTGTCGTAGGGGCTCTGAGCCTGGAGACCAGTGGTTGAGGGAGGCAGGAACCAGAAACACAAGCCAAATGAAGTGTGATGATGCCTACAAAGGACAAAGCGGGACGTGGTGGGGGAGAAAAGCAGAGGCACAGTGGATATCTGTCACTTTCTTCTCCCTCCCGGTTTTAGTGGGGCTCAGTGGCCCCTCAAACGTGTGTGAGTGGGAGCTCTTTTGAGTCTTCAAGATCTTCCAGGTTAATCCCTCTCCCAGATGGCCCCCCTTGAGATCTCCTACTCAACCTGCAAGACCTCTCGGAGAATCTCCCTCCACCAAGTCTTCCCTGACGCCTCCAAACCACCACGATGGCTCCTCCCTGTGGGAAACCCTTGTGCTTTACCTTGGCAACTATTATGGGGACCATCATTTCATAATCACTGTTTTATTTATTTATGCCAGTCTCTCCTATCAGAATGGAGCGCCCCTAGACTTCAGACCTGCACACCCTTTTCACAATTTTTGCAATGCCTGGGTACTGACTGTACTTAATCTTCTTCTGATTTAATATGTTTTCTTCAACTTCAGTTTACATTGACGGAATCATCTTCTCAACTTAGTCTCATCCTACCTGGTATCTGTGAAATCACAGGTTTCGTGTACTATTTTCTTGAATACACGTTAAAAGAATTGTGAAAAAATGTTTGACACAAGGGGTTTAAAAGGATTTTGTGCACCATCAGCTATACACACATCAGATTTATATTTTATCCCAGGTGCTCAGCACAGTGTTTAGCTACTAGTGGACATGACATAAATATTGCTGAATGCATGACTGATGGACAGATGAATGGAGGAAGGAAGGGCTGGGTGGGTAGGTGGTAGAATGGGTGGGTGGATGGGTGGGTGGATGGCTGGATGTTTGGATATATGAGTAGGTGGGTAGATGGATGGGTGGATGGATGCATAAACCGTTAAGTGGATGAATACATGGATGGACAGGTGAAAGAAACACTAGATGGATTTCAGATATGAAAAACTAAGTACGTGAGTTTTAACAGAAACCTGGCTTTGGGCAAAGTCCTTTAAGTAGTTCTTCCCAGTGCAGGGTTACATACCTTGCCTTGATCAATGACAAGCAGCCCAATCTCGGACAAGGAGTGAAAGTGAAAGACTCCACCCAAAGATCCGACTAATTCTGCCTACGAAATAAAAAGAAAATATTATATATGAACACATATTATAAACACATGCTTAATTCTAAATTTAACTTCAGATAGATAATCTATAATAAGGGAAAGTCTTTATATATATAATCTATTTCCTCTCTGTGGAAATATCGCATCTGGGACAGAACCCTGAATGTAGACAACTTTGTTTGGGGGTGTTTGGAGGGAGTGGTGTGGACTAGACTGCTAGATGCCTGCCTGGATCTTTCATTCCGGCCTAGATTCCTCATTCCCAGTTTTTGCCTGGATAGCAGTTTCCAGCAGCCAACTTGGAGCACAAGACCAAGAAGCCTGACTTAGGGACAGAGAAATGGATTGCCATAGCAACCCAGCTGGGT
>NW_007726981.1:301112-341807 GCF_000696425.1 Galeopterus variegatus | reverse complement strand
GGCCAACTATTTTGACTAGTACAGGTGGCTAGACATCTTGGTGGCCTGCCAACCACCTCCCCACCAGCCACCCCAACTCCTTCTTCCCTGCCAGTAGAACCCCTAGAAGGCCTTGATTTCAGGCAATGAATCCGTCTCAGGGATCTGAGCTCCCTGGCCGCTGCCAGCGATGGGGTGGCACGTGATTCAGCTCTGGCTAATGGGATAGGAGGGTGAGCCTTCTAGAAAAGTCTTCCTGAATGAAAAGACAAAGCCCATTGGCTGTCTTCTTGCATACTATGGGGGTCTGATGCCCAGACGTGGAGCACTCATCCTGTGAAGTAACGAGGAGCGCCAACAAATTGAGCAGGGCAGATCTTCAGCCGGTGTGTACTTCTGGAGTGGCTGGTAAGCATCACTGCCCAAGCACCCTTCTCGGGCTCTCCTTGGAGCCTGTATGAGTTTCTACGGGTGCTGTAACAAATTACTTCAAATGTAGTGGCATGTGTCAGCACAGATTTATTCTCTTACAGTTCTGAAGGTCAGAAGTCTAAAATGGGTCTTGCTGGGCTAAAATCAAGGGGTTGGCAGGGCTGTGTTCTTTTCTGGAGGCTCTTGGGGAAAATCCATTTCCTTGTAGGCTACCTGCATTCCTTGGCTCGTGGCCCCTTCCTCCATCATCAAAACCAGCAACACAGCATCTTCAATTCTCCATGTCTCTCATTCTCTCTCTCTCGTTTTGTTTCCATCATCACATCTCTCTCTCTGACTATGACCGCCCCCCTGCTCCACCTCCCTCTTATAAGAACCCTGGGAGGTTGTTGGGGCCCCTGGATAATACAGAATGATCTACTATCTCAAGATCCTTAACTTCATCCTATCTGCAAAGTCTCTTTTGCCATGTCAGGCAACATATTCACAGGATCCAAGGACTAGGAAGTAGACATTCTGGGAGTCCATTATTCTACCAACCATAGAGACCCTCCCTTGACTTCCCCATATCAGGCAACTACGACTTTCATGTCTGACATGAGATGGGGCTCCAAGTCCTGTTCTATCACTACAGCCAGTGTCTAATTACTGCAATCACGTGGTACATACATTTTTACTTTCACTTTCTTACCCAATTTGACATACCTGTCTTTCATAGCTAAACTTGTGAAAATGGTGTCCCCCATCATTTGAAAAGTATATATTGGTCTGAGACATCTGATTTCCACGCATATATGCGAACACTGATTTACTCATCTCCTGGAAAAACACACACATAAAACAATCCCTTTAAAAGAGAGGTGCCAGAGATCACACTCCTGGGTGTTTATCCCAGAGAAATGAAAACATATGTCTACACGATTAACATGCACACGACTAAAGGAGCTTTGTTTCTAATAGCCAAAAAGTGGAAACAACTAAACTGTGGCACATCTGTACCATGGAATATTACTCAGCAATAAAAAGGAATGTGCTATGGATCCACACAGCAAATTGGAAGAATTTCCAGCAAATTCTGTTGAGAGAAGCTAACCCCACTGTTCAGTTAGAGAGCAGTGTTGATAACACCAAGGTCTAAGGTTTGGATCCCCACACGGGCCAGCTGCCAAAAAATACGTGTGTGTGTGTGTGTGTGCGTGCATGCGTGCGTGCGTGTGTGTGTGTGTGTAGCACTCTTGGGATGACAAAATTATAGAGAGGGAGAATAGCTTATTGGGTTAGGGACAGGGTGGGGCCAGGGAGTTTGGGCGTGGCTATAAAGGGGTAGCATGAGAACAATTCAGTATCTACATAATAATTGGGGTTATGGGACAAAATGACATAGAACTAGAAAGACACGTCGTGTCTATGTCAGTTTCTTGGTTTCACTGTTGTACTACAGCTACGTAAGATACGGACCATTGGGGGGAAACTAGCTGAAGGGTAGATGGGACTCTACTATTTTTGCAACCTCCTGCAGAGTCTAGAATTATTTCAAGATAAGTTTTTTTTTTTTTAAAAAGATGATAGATGTATATATTCATAGAGTGTCAGCCAGTTGATCTGAAAGTAGCCTCAGGGGCTGAAAGGTAGATGGGACTCTACTATTTTTGCAACCTCCTGCAGAGTCTAGAATTATTTCAAGATAAGTTTTTTTTTTTTTTAAAAGATGATAGATGTATATATTCATAGAGTGTCAGCCAGTTGATCTGAAAGTAGCCTCAGGCCCTCCTCTTCTGAGCCCTGGGGAAAAAACACTGTCCAAGTCCCTCGCGGTCCCAGCCTCAAGGTTGACACTGTCCTTATTTCCATTCATAATTATTCCTGTTCAGAGTAGAGTAAAAAATGAAAGATTATACCCTTACTTACTGTGCAAAAGGTACTTTCAACATAACAGCAATTATCGCCAGAAATATGTGAAACAGGGTGTTTTATACCTGAAAGGAAAAGATAACTTTAAAAAGATATATGAACTCCCTGAAGTTCAGAGAAAAATTTAGAGCAGCGTTTCCCATCCTCAACACTCTACATTTGGAGGCAGATCGTTCTCGGTTGTGGGGACTTTCCTATGTGCTGTAGCACAGGAAAATTTTACAGCATCCCTGCCTCTAGCACTCAATGCCAGAGGCACCCTCTCCTAGTCCTGACAACCAAAAATGTCTCTAGGCATATCCAAGTACCCTCTGAGGGGTAGTATTGCCCTCAGTTGAGACCCACTGGTTTTGCAGAAACTCTTTCAGGGACCTGTCAAAATTGTAGGGCTACCTTCTCTTAGTGAGGGATATTTGGGTTCTATTTTAAAAGCAGAAGATCCAGCCCCAAAGAAGATATACAAATGGCCAGCAAGCACATGAAAATGCTCAACATCACTAATTACTAGGGAAATGAAAATCAAAATCATAAGGAGACACCACCTCGCAACCCATTAGGACAGCTGCTATCAAAGAAACAGAAAATAACAAGAGCTGGCGAGGGTGTGGAGAAATTGGAGCCCTCATGCACTATTGGTGGGAAGGCAGAATGGAACAGCTGCTCTGGAAAAGCAGAAAATTTTGCTCCTGAAAATTGAAAACAGAATCACCATATGATCCATCGATTCCACTTCTGGCTATACTCAAAGGAATTGGAAGCAGGGACTCAAGGAGATACTTGCACACCCATATTCTTAGCAGCATTGTTCACAACAGCCAAAAAAGGTGGAAGCAACACAACGTTCATTGACAGATGAATGGATAAGCACAACGTGGTCCATCCACACACTGGAATATTACTCAGCCAAGAAAAGGAATGAGGCACTGGCACATGCTACAACATGGATGAACTTTGAGGACATTAAACTCAGGGAAATAAGCCAGACACAAAAGACTGTGTGATTCCATTCATAGGAGGTCTCTAGAGTAGTCACCTCCATAGAGACAGAAAATAGAATGGTGGGTGCCAGGGGCTGGAGGTGGGGGTGTTGGGGAGTTAGTATTTGATGGGAAACCCTGTCCTGATGGCATCCTCACCAGAACGAGTACCATGTTCTCTCTCCCTTTTTTCTAAAGGAAGTATCTCCCAAATCTTCACTCTTAACCCCATCTCATGCATCTTGCATCTGGGCTCCCTTTTTTCTCCCTCTTTGTAAAGCTTACTCTCTTTACCATTCCCTGGCCCTGATGCGAAGTATGTGGGACTGAAGACCCCCTCACCCAGCTTAGTCACCAGACATCTAGGATTCATTCTCAGCCTTCCCCAAATCTCTCCCAACATCTAATCCATTGCCAAATCCTGTTGATATCTCTCCTTTTTTTTGGCAGCTGGCCGGTACCAGGATCTGAACCCTTGATCTTGGTGTTACAACACTGTGCTCTAACCAACAGAGCTAACCCGCCAGTCCCTCTCCTTTGTTTTAACGAGTCCAGGCAGATTTTTGTGGCTTGTAACTACAATACCCGACCGAAATAGTAGGTTCCCACCCTATGGGATGGGGCTTCAGGCAATTTTCACTTGGATCTTGAAAGACAAGAGAACATCCAGGGGCTGAAATCTAAGTAGGAGTATCATTTGTACTTTTGAAATTAATAATCTCTGCTCTGATGGTGGCTAAATTCAAACAGGATAAAAAGTACAACATATACGTACCTAAAGCTGAGAGCCAGTACTCATGTTCATAATCATAAACATAGACTTTTTGATTCACTACAAACAGCAAAAATGAACCAGCAAAATGTGCTGATGTTACTTCCGGCATGCCAACCTAAAAAAATAATATGTATGATATCAATAACTGCATCTTTTTGGACATCAATTGGCAAAGCAATGCTTCTAGACTTACACCCAAGAAAGATTTACAAAAGCAAGATTTGGTTGATTCTTAGATATCGGGAATTATGTATCACGGGGCCAGCTAAAAGCAAAATTGGGAAGTCAAAGTTGGTCTTTGGTGCCCTCAGATACCAAAATTCATTTCTTCTTCTTTCTTATCAAAACCTTCTCTGAGGACAAAGCCTAAAGTATAAGTGATGAATGACTCGTGTAATTAACACATGTTGCTTTTAGGAGAAAACTTGGTATGTTAGTAGACGACAAAACTTTCTTTAATATTGGTGTCAATGGTAGCATTTCTCAAGACAGTTACTGAGAGGGTGGTTTTTCTACTTTGGCTTAGGACAATTTAGGGAGGCCTTGAAATTACTGCGCATAAAGTAGGCACCATCCGATCTGTTCATAACACAACCAACGTAAGGAAGACCACCTGCAGCCATTCTGTTTCCTTTTTTGGAAAAAAAAAAGCCTATGTTGGTAATAGGGGCAGAATAAAACCAACACTTCTTTTGGCTTAGAAATTGCTCTTAACATCTTTAAGAAGTATACTGTAAAATAAACCTCTAAACTGACAAAAACAGACTAGTCTGATATTTCTGAACTGTACCTTCCCCCGAATACTACTTATTTCGAGCATCCTTCAGATTGTTCAGTAAAATAACTACCTTGATTGATGTAGGGATGGTAAATGGAAGTAGACTACTCGCAAAGTTAATTCATAACACAACCAACGTAAGGAAGACCACCTGCAGCCATTCTGTTTCCTTTTTTGGAAAAAAAAAAAAAAAGCCTATGTTGGTAATAGGGGCAGAATAAAACCAACACTTCTTTTGGCTTAGAAATTGCTCTTAACATCTTTAAGAAGTATATTGTAAAATAAACCTCTAAACTGACAAAAACAGACTAGTCTGATATTTCTGAACTGTATCTTCCCCCGAATACTACTTATTTCGAGCATCCTTCAGATTGTTCAGTAAAATAACTACCTTGATTGATGTAGGGATGGTAAATGGAAGTAGACTACTCGCAAAGTTATCCCTGGTGAAAAAAACTTGTCTTCTGAAATAAACAATAATAGAGTTAAGGACAATTTCACACACACAAAAAGAAAAAAATACAATGGAAGTACTGTAAAAATGTTCCACTCAAGTAAAGTTCTTTTTAAACTAGGAACCATTTAGGTATCACTGTTTACTTATTTTTCATGAATAAACCTCTACAGTCTGGGTATTGAACTTCTTGATTTATTATTATTATTTTAAAATTAATTAATTATTTTTTTGACTTCTCGAAATACAATTATTTTGAAAATGTGACCATGTCAAATATAAAATTATACAAAATGTACATCAGGTGACAAGATGAACTTCAGTTGTTTTTTTTTTTTTTTCCTTTTTGTCTTTTTTCGTGACCAGCAACGGATCGCAACCCTCAGTGTTGCGCCCATACCGGACCGGACCGGCAACGGGATCGCAACCCTCGGTGTTGCCCCCGCTCCTCGCTCAGCCAGTGAGCGGCTGGTCTGTATGTGGGATCTGAACCCTCGGCGGGAGCGCCGCCGCACTCCCAAGTAGCGCACTGTAGCAGTGCACCACCGGGCCGGCCCTACTGAACTTCAGTTTTATTATTTACATGGCTCTAAACCCACTAAAGTAAATGGTTTAGACCAGGAACATGTACATAAAAAAGAAACATCTGACAGCTACCAAAAAAAAAAAGGAAAGAAAGAAACAATTTGTTCCTTCATTAGGAAACTTTTAAGAAGGGAAAGGCCATCTATGAACATGGTATATCATCCCATTATCTAGGTCTCCTTTCCCTCACCCCCTGAAAAGTTTTATGGCTTTGACAGAAAGGAATTATTGAGTTAATTCCTATATGATTTAGAGTTTTTGTTGCTACCCCAAATGGCATTTTTCATAGTTGCCTTTTATAGTTGGTCATGTCTGATGTATAAGAGAGCTGCTGATGTTTTTAACATCCATCTCAAACTTAGCCATCTTGCTGCAAGTGGTTATTACTTCTAGTAGTTGATACTCTTGGATTTGGCAAATGTTGTCTCTTTCTAATTGTGTTTTATAATTCATATCCCTTTTCTTATCATATTGCATTAACTGGGACTTCTAGTACAAGGTTAAACGAGAGCATCATGACTCTGTTTGGTTATTTTTACCTTTACCTTGTCTCTTTTATAGAGTTAAGTACTTTTAGCACATACACAGTTGATCAAAATCAATAAAACACTGCGGGACTCTGAAGCATGAACTGTTATTTTGTATTATTATTTTTGTTTATGTTTTTGTTCCCATTTTAGAACCAGTCATTGATACTAGTTTTCTCAACAAAAGTTTCCTGGGCCAGCCTGTGGCTCACTCGGTAGAGTGCAGTGCTGATAACACCACGTGGCTCACTCGGTAAGAGTGCAGTGCTGATAACACCAAGGCCATGGGTTCGGATCCTATATAGGGATGGCCGGTTTGCTCACTGGCTGAGCGTGGTGCTGACAACACCAAGCCAAGGGTTGACATCCCCTTACCGGTCATCTTTAAAAAAAAAAAAAAAAGTTTCCTGAACCACTATAAAGTTCCCACCTATTTTGACATTTTTTTTTAAGCAAACTCTCATTCATTCATTTGACATACATTTATTAAACACCAGTTCTGGGGACACAAAGGTAGCTGAACCATAGTTTCTGTCTACAAGACCTTCTTTAGTTCTCTACAACAACAATAACAACAAAAATACAAGACAGGAAGCTTGGGATTGAAATAAATATATACTTTTCTAGTAACTAGCTAAGAATCCAGAAGTAAGTAACAACAACAAGCTTCAGGACATGAAAAATCAATACCATATTGCCCATAGACTAGAGGTCAAATATTTTATTACTATGTTCTCCTTCAAATTTTAGGTGGTCTGGTTTTAGACATAATTTTAAAACAGCAAGGGCCAGCCCATGGCTCACTTGGGAGAATGTGGTGCTGATAACACCAAGGCCATGGGTTTGGACCCCTATATAGGGATGGCCGGTTAGCTCACTTGGGAGAGCGTGGTGCTGACAACACCAAGTCAAGGGTTAAGATCCCCTTACCAGTCATCTTCTTAAAAAAATAAATTAATTAAAATTAAAATTAAAACAGCAAATAAGGGAGTGGGTGAAAGGTGCAAAAGACAGGCATGCTGTAGCAAGGGAAACAAGACAGGAACATTTTTTAAATTAGCCCTATTGTGACATTATAGCAAAAGGTAAGAGCCAGGGCCGGCCTGTGGCTCACTCGGTAGAGTGCGGTGCTGATAACACCAAGGCCACGGGTTCGGATCCCATATAGGGATGGCCGGTTCGCTCGCTGGGTGAGCGTGGTGCTGACAACACCAAGTTGAGGGTTAAGATCCCCTTACCGGTCATCTTTTTTTAAAAAAAAGGTAAGAGCCAACCCAAAAGGCGATGGTTATCAGCACCCACCTGATCACCTACTCAGAAAGACTTGAATGGCCACCAAAATCCTAAAGTATCAAGGGGAAGGCTTCTCAAGGGGCCTACAGGGTGGCCCACAATCTGAATTCTACCCATCTCCCTACATCAGGGCTTCCCGGCCTCAGCATTATTGACATTGGGGCCAGATCACTCTCTGTGGTGGGGCGTCATGGGCACTTCAAGGTGCTGAGCAGCATCCCTGGCCTCCACCCACTCCATGCTAGGGGCACCCCCGGTTGGGACAACCATAAATGTCTCCTGATGTTGCCTCTAGGGGCAGAATCGCCCCTGGTTGAGAAGCGCTGCCCTGGCCTCCCCTTTCGCTCCCTTTGGGCTTGCATTGTACATCCCAGCATCACACACCATACAGTGTCTCTCCCTCATGTCACCTGTTACTGCCTCTTCCCTTCAGAGCCAACTCCCATTCATCCTGGGCATCACCTAATCCTCTGGTTGGAAGAAAAGAAGTCCAACTCCGAGCCAAGCATGGCTCTGTGCCCTTCTCCCTAGTGGAGTACCCTCGACTCAATTCTTTCCTCCTCTTACCTTCTCCACCCTGTCATCCCGATGAGCTAAAATCCCACCGGGACTTCAACTAGCCCCAGGTGCCCCTTCCTCCATGTAGCCTTCCTTGACTCCCATGACCTCTCCCTTCTCTGAACCAGCAGGACACTGTGTACCACTCTTGTGACCCTTATTCCCACCAACACTACCCTGGGTCTCTCGCTGGACCACAGCCTCAGCCCCCACTTTTGCCGTATCATCTACCTGCTTCCTGTTCTCCACCCAGCAACCAGTGCTCCTTTAAGAGGGGAGTCAGTCAAAGTAAAGAACTCCCATTTAAATGTGTTATGCTTTAAACCAAAGGTTAGCAAACTTTCTTTTTTTGTTTTTGGGTGGCTGGCCAGTACAGGGATCTGAACCCGTGACCTTGGTGTTACAAGGCTGCGCTCTAACCAACTGAGCTAACTGGCCAGCCCCAGCAAACTTTTTTTCCTGTAAAGAGCCAGATATTAAATATTTTAGGGGCCACGCAGTCTCTGTTGTGACTGCTCAACTCTGTCAATGCACCATGAATGCAGCCGTGGACAACGTGTAAACAGATGGACATTACTGTGTTCCAGTAAAACTTTATAGAAACTGAAAGTTGAATTTCACATCATTTTCACATGTCACAAAATATTATTCTTCTTTTGACTTTTTCTCCAACCACATAAAAATGTAAAGAATACTCTTAGCTCGCAGGCTATACAAAAATGTATGGTGGGCTGGATCTGACCTGGGGGCCACAGTTTGCAACTCCTGTTCTCAAGCAGTGCTGTCCTATAGAATCTTCTGCAATGATGAAAATGTTCTATTTCTGAGCTGTCCAGCATGGTAGCCACTAGCCACACTGACCACTCTCACTGTATGGATTTTTCACTGTATTTAATTTTAATTAAATTTTTTGTTTAATTTTTTTAAGTTGTGGTAAAATACACATAATGTAAAATTTATATTTCAGAATTTATTTTATTTTTAATTGTGGTAAAATGTACATAACATAAAATCCACCATTTTTTTTTTTTTTTGTCTTTTTGTCTTTTTTCGTGACCGGCAACGGATCGCAACCCTCAGTGTCACGCCCGCACCTTGCTCAGCCAGTGAGCGGCCGGTCTGTATGTGGGATCCGAACCCTCGGCGGGAGTGCCGCCGCGCTTCCCAAGTGGCGCACTGTAGCAGTGCGCCACCGGGCCGGCCCAAAATCCACCATTTTTAAGTGCACAGTTCCATAGCATTAAGCACATTCACATGGCTGTGCAGCCATCACCACCATCATCTCTAGAACTTTCTCATCTTCCCAAACTGAAACTCTGTCCCCATGAAACACTCACTCCCCACCCACCTCCCCAGCCCCTGGCACCCCCCATTCTACTTTCTGTCTCTATGAATTTGATGACTCTAGGGATCTCCTATAAATGGAATCACACAGTATTTGTCCTTGTGTGACTGGCTTGTTTCACCAAGCATAATATCCTCAAGGTTCATCTGCGTTGTAGCACATGTCAGAATTTCTTTCCTTTTTATGGCTCAATCAGATTTCATTGCACAGATGGACCACACTGTGTTTATTCATTCTTCCATTGATGGAAAATTAATTTAAATAGCAGCATGTGGCTAATGGTTCCTATATGGGGCAGCACAACTCTACAGGGACGATACAGAATTAGCAACTTATCATTTGAGATGCTACTGCTATAGGAGAAGCTGAATCCTCGCCCTGCCCAGGGTCAGCCCGGCCTCCCCTGCCTGCCGTCCCATCCCTGGAGATCCATCTCTATGGTCACCCCTCTCCTAGGCCCTTCCTATCAGCACACGAGCATCCTCCAGTCTCTGTCTCCCTCCCTGCTGGGCCTCCCTCTCTAGTGTCCTCACCTCTGTCTTCTGTCCATCTCGGCTTCGGGAGAGAATAACATAAACTTTGGATCTCTGTGTCCTCTTGTCTGTCCCCACTGCCTCCTTAACTGCCAGCTTCAATGGCTGTTTTTCTGCTCTGTGTCTTGACTTCTCTGTGACCTCCTCCTTGAACTTCTCCCTCCCCTGGCTTCTAGGTCTCCTGGTCTGCTACTTCTCTTTCTCTTCTTCCACCTGCTCTGTACAATTAATATTCCCCAGAGCCTCTGAACACATGATGCCCGAACACACGATCCCTGGGTGACTGCCAACACACCTCCTTCTCCTTCTATTTAGGCTTTATCATCTTTTATTTTGTTTTTTGGCCTGGGCTTTTGTAAATACCCATTATTAGTAACCCTGCCTACACCCTTCTCCAGTCCTGGACTCCCTTTTGATGTCTGGAATACAAATACAAATCACACAGACTCAAATCCTCCATTGCCTTCAGGGTGAGGGGTAAACATCATGGCATGGTGTACATATCTGGTTTTCTAACCCCGTATTCTGACATCGCCAAGTGCATGCTGGGCATGGCGTTTCCATTCCTTTGAATGCTTTGCCCCCAAGCCCATACATGTTTGGCTCCTCCTCTACTCCAGTGAACTCCCATTCACCCTTCAAAACCCAGTTTGGCACCAACTCCCCAGTGGAAACTCCCTAGGCATTTTCTACTCAGTCCCCCAAAAGTGCTCATCATATTAAGCATCCTGACAGGTGATACCATGTTATACTTTGTTTTTAGTGACTGATCTCTTCATCCTTCTTCCTCCAACCCCAGGCTCTGACTATGGACTTCCTGCAGGCCAGCAACTAGCAACACAGGGGAGACCCATATTCTTTAATGTTTATTGAGGGCTGGCTGGTTAGCTCACTTGGTTAGAGCATAGTATTGGTAACACCATGGTGAAGGATTTGGATCCCTGTACTGACCAGCCACCCCCACCACCCCAAAAATTCCAAGTGTTAGCTGAATGAATAAATGAGGGTAAATCTAAGGTTTTAATAAACAGGAAGTTAAGAGTATATAAAATGGCTGCTTACCCTAGATATACTGCTAAATTTTCCTTGCAAGGATGTTTAATCAAACATGTTGTTGTAGATGAAAAATACAAAATGTCCTAGAGAAATAATCACAAAATCTTACTATTATCAATAACAATAAACAGCTGATAAAAACAATTTCCTAATGTGCAACATTACAAATGTGAAGGGTGAAATCTGGATTAGGTAGGCAGATTGTATCAATGTCATTTTCTGGTTTTGATATGGTGCTATGGTCATGGCAGATGTGACCATTGGGGAAAGCTGGCGGAAGAAGGGTCCCTGGGACTGGGACGTGTTTGTACTATTTTCGCAACTTGTTGTGAATCTATAATTATGTTCAAATAAAGTTTTAAAAATTCACAGGGCAATTATTCAAATCATATCTCATTCCTAAACAAGTTACTGTTTATTTTCAGATGATCCGTTATTTGAAAGGCCAGAGGATGAAGAACCTTAATGCTAACATGTTAAAAAACAATCACTTGAAGATTATTCAGAAATGCTGACACCACTTCTGAAATTATGCAATGTTAATAGGAAACATATTTGAATTGATGAAATATTTCTTTCCTTCATGCATTTTGAGCAGCAGACATTGGATAAAATGACATATCCTGTTTACATGTGTCAGGTAAACAAAGAAACAGCATTCACTTCCTCTGAGAGTTTTTTCTCACATATTAAAAAATCTCAGAGAGTGGAACAGACGGAACACTGGAAAAACTCAGATGATTGAGTTCTAAACCCAATTCTACCTCTTGGCTTTGTTCAGGTGACCTGATCTCTCTCAATTTTTTAGGGAGAGGGAAAGATTAATCTCTACTTCCAAGGGCAATGAACTGTAAGAATTGAATAAACTAATGTTCTCAAATGTTTGACAACGCTGGTGCCAAAGAAATACTAGGAAATGTTAGTTGTAATCCAATAGTTAGATAAACGTGAAGACAAATGTAAATTTGGAGCCACGTACCCCATAAACTTGCTGTATACCTTTAAACACTTTTCCTGTCCTCACCGTGCGAACACTAGAAGTAAGTAACAAGAGAGACCATCTGTCAATTTTTACTGAATAGTCAACACAACTCCTAAGGAACTCCTGCTCCAAGATATATATATATAAATATTTTAATAGGGTGGAGTGGTGGAATATTTTAATGGGGTGGAGTGGTGGTTGGAATGATGATCTAGTTTACAGCAGAGGTTCTTAGTCTTGAGTGTGCAGGAGAGTCACCTGGAAGGCCTGATCAACCACGGCTCGCTGGGCCACACCTCCAAGTTCCTAATTCAGTAGGTCGAGGGAACTGCGTTTCTAACCAACTCTAACAAATTCCCAAGTGATGCTGATGCTGCTGGTCCAGGGACTGCACTTTGAGAAGCCGTGTGGAGAAATGGGAGAACTGGATATAACCCATCTTTTCAGACCTTTTGACAAATACTATTAGTAAATCTTAGTGGAAAATCTTACTTCCCACTTACTAGCTATGTGTCTTTAGGAAAGCGTGTCTTTAATTTCCCTGGGTCTGTTTTCACATCTATAAAACAAGGTTAAGGAATCACTACTCCTTGAACCTTCTTACAAAGACCAAATGAGGCCATGCCCCATAAGCACACATTAACTATCTCATCAACAAACAGATCCTTGCTGAATGTGACAATTCACTCCGGGTAGAAGTTCCCTGAGGGCAGGAACTGGGCTTCTGGCAACTGTCTAGCCCCCATGTCACTTTGCACACAGTATTCACTAATCAAACACTCAGTGATTTTTAAAAATATGCTGGGTAAGGAATGAACAAGATAAACAGTCTACATCTCCATGAAGCTAATAAACTAGTGACACCAACAGACAGGAAACAATTTGTCAGAAAAATAGATAACAGTAGTTAGGGACAGGAAAAAGCAGCAATGGAGTGCGGGGGGATAGAAAGCTAACAGATGAGGGGGCTTTAAATAGGGGAATGTGCTATTTGAGTCAGGATCTGAATGATGAGGAACCAGCCATGGAGAAATCTGGAAGCCAAGTATGGAAGGGAGAGGAAAAAACAAGCACCAAGTCTGAACCGAGGATGGCCTGGTGGGAACACAGCAATCCAGGGGTCAGGCTAGTGATTTTCAGACCCGCAGGGGATACTTGGCAACGCCTAGAGACATTTTTGAGTGATTGTCAAGCCTGGCGGACGTTGCTAGCATCTGGTGGGTGGAAAACGTGGCAAAATGCACAGGACAGCCCCCACCACAGAAAATTATCCAGCCCCAAATTGTCAGCAGCCCTGCTGTTGAGAAACCCTGGACCACATCGTGCGATGGACTTGGGTTTTATTCTGGGTGCCTCGGAGAACCAGGTAAAGCAATGACGAAAGGCACTGACGAGGTCAGATTCATCTCTAAATGATTCCTCTCGCTGCAATGGACAGGAGGGCAAAGTCCAGGGTGGAGGCGGTGGGGGTGGCCTGAAAGGGTCGGAATCAGGCCAACGTTGTGGAGTAGCAACGGGAGGCCTCGGTGATGGGCTGAGAGGGTAGGGTGGGCTGGGGCGGGAGAAAGGGAGGTATTGAGACCGATTCCTAAAGGGGAAACCGAGAAGTGACGTCCTCGGTGACGTTGGGGAGCAAGCCTCAGCTCGAAGATGAACCAGCCCCTCCCGACCCCGGGCAGCACCCCAGCCCCAGGAGGGCAGCCCCACCCGCACAGCGGCTGAGCTCTGGCCGACGGGCAGAGCCCCGTAGCCGCCACCACCAGCATCAACACCAGCATCTCGCGTGAGCACCCGCCGCCAACACCGCGCCTTAACCGCCGCAGGAGTCGCTGTACAGTCCGGGAATGCGCAGACTAGAGCCTGAGCATGCGCACCAATGAGCCCCAGAGCCTGAGCAGGCGCACACACCTACCCGCGTGTAGTCTACAGTTTGCGCGTGCGCACGACTTCTCCCGGGAAGCCGGAATCCGCCCACCACTACGCGCCCCAGGGCCTGAACGTGCGCATGTCACTGGCGCGCGTAAGTATTAGTGCAAAGCTGTCCACAAGTTCCCAAAAGCTGCGCCTGCAGCAACGCCAATTCTTTGTACGAGCGCTATGGCCTGTGCCCATGATCTTCCACGTGACTCGAAGGGGCCTTGAGCGCGCTGGCTGGGAATCCGGAAAAAATGGAGGTGACGAGAAGCTCCAACCCCGCCTCTCCGCTAGCGCAGGCACCGCTTCCGCCCTCCTCTAAGTCACGCCCCTTGTCTCTGGCCACGCCCCCTACGGTTGGAGGCCCGTGTCTAGCGTCACGTGCGCTCGAGCCCGGCGAGCGGAAATGACGTGAGTCCAGTGCGCCGCCAGTATGGCCCGGCTATGGCGACGGGCACAGGCTACGTGCGGCTGTGGGGAGCGGCGCGGTGTTGGGCGCTGCGGCGGCCGCTACTGGCCGTCACGCCCATGACGATCCCGGACGTGTTCCCGCACCTGCCGCTCATCGCCATTACCCGCAACCCGGTGTTCCCGCGTTTTATCAAGATTATTGAGGTAATGAGAGTCCCCACCTCTACCTCAGTTTCCCCACCTTTGCAAGCAGCGGGTTGGACCGAGGGATCACTTAGCGCCCTCGTGCCTCGCAACTTTTTCAGACACGAAGTTTCTCAAGGGCCGGTGTTCCAATCCTTGTCTACTTAACACCAGCTTGGTGACCATGAGCCAAATTCCTCCCGCTTAAAGTCCCGGTCATAGAAGTCCTGGGCTGGAGGAACCAGAGCAGTACTGCGACTCCGTTATTTTTCTGCTTACTTGGTAAATGTTTTGCAACTCTGCCCTCTGGTTGCGAGCCCCTTTGAGATCAAGATTCATTCCTTTAACAAGTATTTCTTGACTGCTTACTATGTACCAGATGCGGTTCTAGATGCTGGGGATATGACAGTGAACAAGACTGACAAAAATTTCTGCTTTTGGAGCTTACATTCTAGTAGAATGAGAGGCAATAAACAAGATTAATAACTAAGTTATATTGTTAGAAGGCAATAATTACCACCGGGAATAATAGAGTAAGGGATGGTACAAGAGGCTTAGGAGGAAGGAGGACATCATTTATTCATTCAGCAGCGTGCTCTTGACCTCCTACCATGTAGCAGACTCTGAGAATACAGTAGTGAACTGGTCAGACACAGTCCCTGGCCTAAGGAACGTATGTTCTTTTTTTTCTTAAAGATGACCGGTAAGGGGATCTTAACCCTTGACTTGGTGTTGTCAGCACCACGCTCACCCAGTGAGCCAACCGGCCATCCCTATATAGGGATCCAACCCCCTGGCCTTGGTGTTATCAGCACCACACTCTCCCAAGTGAGCCACGGGCCAGCCCTGGAACGTATGTTCTGGTGGAAGAGACACTAAACAAATAAGATCTTTTCAGACCAAGAGTCTTGGGGGTTGGGAGGAATGGGGATGAGGGTGATGTAATAGAAAGAAAGCAATTAGTGCAAGAAACTTGAACTTTTAGAAGTAGGAAGGACCCAAATGCTATCCCCACCCCCTCTTCTTTGTTTTCTTCAAACCGATGTGGAAACTGGCGTCCATGGAGGACAAAGTTTATCTGTTAACTGTCTAAGCAAGGTCATACAGTGAGTCAGCCTCTGTGTTCACCCTCCAGCCTCTCCTCTAACACTCCAGACTCTGCTAGATAAATCTCAAGGATCCCTTGAAAGGGAAAAGGATAGTACGGAGGGGACAGACAGAGCCCTTCTCCACCTCTTCTCCCAAACTGCTGATTGTGTGTGTCTGAACTACCCTTCTGTGGCCCTTCTTTGATGTTGAGTAGTGGTTACTAGTGCAGGCCCCAGATCCAGACTCTGTGGAGTCATATTCTGACTCCACTACCCCTATCTTCATAACCTTCAGTAAGTTATTCCTCTGGACCTCCATTTTCTCATGTGTGCAATGGACATAATAGTAGTACCTTTTTTCTCAGAGCTGTGGTGGGAGTTAAATATAGTCATATGTCTAAAGAATTTAGAATCCTGCCTGGTGCTTAGTATGCTTCAGTAACAACTTGGTGCGCTTCAGACATTTCATAACCTTGCCCTGGAGGCTTTTTCCCATCCTTGACCCCACCCCCAGCAGTCCTTTTTACTCTCCCTGGCTCCTAGGGCCAGGACTTTTCACCAGGTCTGGTTCTCTGAGCCCTGCAAAGTGACAGATGTCCCTTGCTCCCAGCACCTGAGCAGAGGTGATTCTTCCGAGAGTTCTGTCTGCCCACCTGTAGCTGGCCAGAGGGTTAAATGAGTCGCTGTAGATAGCATTTGGTACTCACTGTATTTCTGTTGGTGTTACTTTGTGTAGCAAAAAGTGATGGGGGCGGGGGCAGGGGAGAGACAGGTGCTGAGGATACAGCAGTCAGCTTTTGGCAGAGGAAAAATTGGGGGGCACCTTCTTTGGGACTCTGTTTCTGACCTAGTTAGCAAAGCTCTGTTTACTCTTGATTTTCTGGTTAACACTGATTGTGTGGCTAATCTGCTCTAGTAGCTTAGTGGCCTCTGAGTGTAGAACAAAGGCTCTTCATTTTTGGTGAGTCATGTACGGTCCTGTTGGATGTCACAGACTTTCTTCCCAGAAAAAGTACTTCCGTAGTGTCAGGAATTTCCAGCCCACAAGTTAAGATCCCCTGTTAGGGAGTGAGTGAAAACACTGTCTCAAAGTGTGGTCCCTGGACCAGCAGCATCAGCATCACCTGGGAGCTTGTTTGAAATGCACATTCCCAGGCCCCACCCCAGACTTCCTGAATCAGAACCTCCAAGGGTGAGGCAAGTCCTCCAGGTAATTGTGATGCCTGCCAAAATTTGAGGGCCATTAAGTTTAATCAAGGTCTGGCCTGGGAACTAACACAGGCTAGAAAGAAATCAGGTGAGCCTGAGGACATCTGTGCTCCTTGCTTCATCAGATGTTTCCTAGAAGACATTATGAGCCCAGAACGTGCCATTGAAATGACGTTGAGAATGTGCTGAGATCCTGGAGGTTTTGATCATCAGTGAATAGCGTATGGATATGATCAGGAAATAGTTTTAATGAAAAGTAGAGGGAATTATCAGTCTGTGGGGTTTGAATTATGCATCTTTAGTGTTGTCCTGACAGTAATAAAAGCAGAATGGTGCTGGCCAGTTAGCTCATTTGGGTATAGCACAGCCTTATAACACCAGGGTCAAGGGTTCAGATCCCCATACTGGCCAGCCACAAAAAAATAAAATGAATAAAAGCAGAATGGTTTTGATTTTCATACCAAGACATTTTGCCACTGAAACAGTTTGTGAAACTGAATGTTAAATCAATTTCTTGGTTCTGGCTGTTTGCTTTGAATTTTCTTTAGGCAGTAGGAAAGAGCTAAGGCTTGCTGTTGTTAATGCTGCTTCACTTATTTTCCACTGCCACCCTGTCCTTTTTTTTTTGGTTCAGGGGTTCTTGGACCATGTTGATTAGTGTCCTGGATCAGGTTAGCATATAGGAAAGAGCTAAGGCTTGCTGTTGTTAATGCTGCTTCACTTATTTTCCACTGCCACCCTGCCTTTTTTTTTTTGGTTCAGGGGTTCTTGGACCATGTTGATTAGTGTCCTGGATCAGGTTAGCATGTCCCCAGAGAATAATCTAGGAAACAGTAGAGCTGCTGTCAGAATGTCAGCTAGCAAACCTAGCCTGCATTTCACTTTGGGGTCATTGTCATGCTAGGTTAAAAATAAGAAGTTGGTTGAGCTGCTAAGAAGGAAAGTCCGTCTTGCCCAGCCTTATGTCGGCGTCTTTCTAAAGAGGGATGACAAGTAAGTGTCATTTTTCCTTCATTCCTTTGTTGAAGTTGCCACAAATCCCACTTTGTAGATTAATTTGGACCTTTGACCCTTGACCTAAAAGAAACAAAGGAACCTCGTCCAGGGGACTAGGCCAAGAGCCAGGAAGACTGGACTACCGTGTTAGTCTGGGTTGAGGAATTGGCTGGTAGCTCACGGCACTAAACTTCACGCATGGTGAAGATGGGGGAACATTAACCTCGAGCACCCTTAGTGTTAAAATGCACCTGTGAGGCTACTTCAAAGTAGAGCAAGTCGGGCGGAAATCGTGACTCCAGGTGGAAATTAATGCCATTTCCAAGTTGGAAGGTGCATGGGTCCTAAGCAGGCTCTGTCATAGGAGAGTGAAGAGAATCAAAGTCCCATCTGGGCCCCAGCCTCATGGCTGACTTAGCAAGGAGTGCCCTCCTAGCAAGGAGTGTCCTCCTGTGTGCTGTCCCCGCTGGCAACAGCCGTGACCTGGCTCTGCTAGGCTCTGGAGCACCTGTGGAAGCTCAGTTTTCAGTAGTAGCCGGTAGGGGCATTTCTTTTCTCTCCCTCTTCCCTCCCAGCTGAGACATCCCACTGAGTATCAGTGCATGTGTGTTCCTCTCCCCTAGCAACGAGTCCGATGTGGTCGAGAGCCTGGATGAGATCTACCACACGGGGACGTTTGCCCAAATCCACGAGATGCAGGACCTAGGGGACAAGTTGCGCATGATCATCATGGGACACAGAAGGTGTGTGGGCCAGCTACCGTGGGGCACTGGTATGTGGGGGCAGGGCTTGTGAGGCCAGGTGGGAAGAGAGCCCTAGGTGCCAGCAGTGACCTCTGTCAGCAGCTGTGTCACCAGCAGTGAGGCCAGAGCCAGGGACGGGAAAGAGACGCATCACATATGGGTCCCTCCCTTCTCAGAAAGTAGCGGGTTGCCTCCAGTCCCATCTCTGGGTGTGCGCTGTCACCAGTTGGCTGTGGTTTCCCTCCACATGCCTGTATCTGCATCTTCCAGCAGATCATGCTGTATATACAGCCTAGCAGTGTTTGGTTTCTCCCTCAAGCAGGTATATTTACTTGTCAGTCTGCGCAGTTTCTACCTCCATCCTGCGGAAGGGCCATGTGCAACGTTTGTAAGCCCAGTTTAACCCCTTGTGCTGTTACTATAAATTAAGAGAAGTCAGGGCTGGTCAGTTGGCTCAGTTGGTTAGAGCGCCACCTTGTAACACCAAGGTCAAGGGTTTAGATCTCTGTAATGACCAGATGAAAAGGTAAAAAAAAGAATTGGGTCATAATTATGCCAGCCACCAAAAATAACTATGTATATAAGAAAAGTCTACAGGACCAGCTTAGGGTTGAAGCTCTTACTGGATCAGCTAACAGCTTTCTAGGTATGTTCCAAGGAACATTGGGTCCTCCAAAATGCTCCTCAGATAGTCCTGTGGTCACATACACGCAGGAAACATTTCAGGTTCACAAGTCCTTAACGTGGCAAAGGTTCTGGAAAGCCCCTCGTGGGAGATGCTCCCTGGAGTTTGTTGAGTCTAGAGTCCTCCCTCCTTTGTTCTCACAGGGCCTTTTTCTTGTATCAGCCGGGCAGTGCTTCCAGGCACACTTGGGAAATGGCCTGTGCCAGGCGTTGATTCTGTGAAAAGTCCTGGTGGCGTTCCTGCTGCTCTGAGCCTACAGGCCCTTCTTTATCTGCTCACACTGGGGTCTCTTGTGGGGACAAGGCCCCCTCCTTCATCTCCTGGACGGATCTACCAGTCAGAGGGAGCATAATAAGATGCAATCAAAAAAGACAGGGGCAGCTACTAAGCATTCACTAGCTGTCCTGCTGACCCACAAGGTGCCTTACAGAACAAGGCCTGCTGACTCCTGAGGCTAGGTCTGCCCGGGACCTACCCAGTCCCAGCCTCCTCCTCTCTGCCTGTCTCATGGATGGTCAGGTGCCCATGTCAGCCAGGCACCGAGTCATCATCCTGGGTGGCAGAGGAGAGAACTAAGAAGTGGGATGGCCTGTTGTCATTCAAAATCTAACAGAGGTTCTGGTGTCTGCCAGGCACTGGTACAGAGAAACGGGCTGCCTTATGGAGCCCACTGCCCCAAAGGGGGAGGACCCAAGATGGAAGCAATGAGGTCGCAGCTGAATATGGGTGGGGGTGGTCAGTGTGATAGATGTTTAGGTAGGTGGGGCCACCTCCATGTGGTGGTCAGGGAGGGCCTCTTGGAGAAGGCATCCTTCATATTGAGACCGGAAGTGAAAAATGGGATAGAGCCACTTTGTGATAAGTTCGAGATGGGGGGTGGGGCCAGCAGAGCTCCAGAGATGGCTGGAGCTCGGCCGAGCTTGTGACATAGCTTGTGATAGGAGGCCCTGGAGCTCAGTACCGCGGCTTATCCGTGACACTTGGAACAATTGTGGAGGACAGTGGGGCGTTGGCATGGGACATGGGGATTGCACGAACCTACCTGGTTGCAGGGCTTGGAGAAAGCAGCTCAGTCTCCTGCTCGAGGACCCAGTAGCCACCCTGCCCCAGTGGCTCCTGTACTTCCTGCACTGCTCAGTTGAGAGGCCCCCTGAGAGGCCTTGGCCAGTGGCAGGGCACTTTCCAGCCTTAGTGGCCTCACCCCTGCCTTGCTCCCATCTTCAGGGTTCACATCAACAGACAGCTAGAGGTGGAGCCAGTGAGAGGCCTTGGCCAGTGGCAGGGCACTTTCCAGCCTTAGTGGCTTCACCCCTGCCTTGCTCCCATCTTCAGGGTTCACATCAACAGACAGCTAGAGGTGGAGCCAGAGGAGCCAGAAACTGAGAATAAAGAGAAGGCACGGAGGAAGCCGAAGCGGGGCAAGAAGGAGGCGGAGGACGAACTGCGTGCCAGACGCCAGATGGAGATGGTGATGGAGCCCGCCGCAGCCCCCACCCAGGTGCTCATGGTGGAAGTGGAGAACGTTGTCCACGAAGACTTCCAGGTCACAGAGGAGGTGAAAGTAGGTCAACATGCTTGTCATGTTCTTGGGGCTCCCAAAGGACAGTCACCTGTGACCTTGAGCCTCACACTCAGGAAGGGTTTGGCATTTCTAAAACTCAGATTCTTGTGGAATGAATAGCGTGCATTTTCTCCCAAAAGTCCTGGGGAGAACTGCGTTGAAACGGGCAAAGGAAATACTCTGGGGCCTGTAGCTGCTCGGGTAGGAGGCAGGATTTGAACCCAGGTCCAGCCCCAGCCTCTGTGCACTGTGCAGAGGCCTCCAGCTGTTGCCAAAGCACATTCCATCCCAGCTCCTTCCCATCAAGCCTGGGAGGTGGCAGAGGGGAGCAGGAGACCCATAGCTACAAGGCAAGAAAGAAACAGCCTTTGGCAACCTGACCCCCAAACCTAGGCTGTCCTGCCTTCCTTGTGGCATATTGAGCCAGCTTTTGAGATGGAGGTAGGCAGGCTCTGGTGGCAGTGGCCTGCCTGCTTTCTTGTGGGTAGGAATGATTAGCAAAGATAATTGAAGGCCTGGAATGTATTGGCTCCTTATGTGTGTGCCCAGTGTTGGCCTCCTCCCTGAGGAGGGGACACAGGCCAGGCAGAGCCAATAACTATGGTCTGATCTTTGATTGGTTGCCGTTGGCTGTGGCCCTGTGTTGAGGATTCTGGGGCTGCTGCTGAGCTTGGTGGGAACAAGTACCAGAATCAATTGGTGATGTCTGCCATTGGCGCTGCAAGGGGCTTGGCTGCGTTGGCCACTGGCTGGGCGAGCAGTCCTGGTCACCACAAGCTGCATGGGACCCTTGCAATCAGCACCCGGATGGGGACATTCTGTAATTCTGCACCATTAGTCTCTGGTGTCTGCTGAGCACTTGAAATAACAACTGGTGCGACTGAGAAACGGGATGTAAAATTTTATTTAATTTTAACACATTTAAATTGAAATAGCACACCAAGGTCCAGCGTTCGATCCCTGTACTGGCCAGCTGCCCTCCAAAATAAAAATTTAAATACCTACCAGTATCTGTGCTGTATTGGGCAGCCCAGTGTTAGAGGTTCTTTGAGGCTTTCATAGCAGAAGAAAGATGAACAACTAAACTCATCAGCACTGTGATTAGAAGGACTAGGAGGACCTCTGAGCGACAGGGTGCTCGCTGCTGGAGTATGTGTGCTGCGGACTCCTGGCTGGCCTGTCTTTAAAAAAAAAAAAGTTTTGTTCTAAGGACAAGGCTCAGAGTGGTCTAAGGAGACAGGCTTTGGTTCTAGTTTTTACTCTCTTGGTCCTGTGTCCCTGTGACTGGTGCATTTGGGCTCCACTCCTTGGTCTCCAAAGCTGTCCTTGGCCAGGGCCAGGTGGGAGGGGCTCCCGGGGCCATACCCCCCACAGGCTGGGGCATGGTCAAGCCCCAGTGACCCACTGTGGCTTCCCACTTGCCAGGCCCT
Organism: Galeopterus variegatus; assembly: GCF_000696425.1. NCBI lineage: Eukaryota > Metazoa > Chordata > Mammalia > Dermoptera > Cynocephalidae > Galeopterus > Galeopterus variegatus. Next base: position 319,402 of record NW_007726981.1, on the reverse strand, counting down.
GACCGCCGAGATCGTGAAAACCATCCGGGACATCATCGCCCTGAACCCTCTCTACAGGTGGGTCTCCCCAGTGCACAGCTGGTGGCCCCAGGGGCAGGCTAGGCCTGTCTATGGTTCTTTCTGCAGTGGAGTCGGCAGGCAGTTCTCTTCAGCTTTCATCCTGACAGGAAACCTGGCGGGGGTGAGGGGGTGGGTGGGAAAGGATTTGTGGTCCAGGGACAGCCCTGTGCAGGAGGAGCCGCTTCCCCCTGAGGGTGAGGGCTGAATAGAAGGCCCCAGGCCTGGCTGACCAGGCCCAGATTTTTTGCTCTCTTCCTGCTAGTAAGTGCCTGGATTTGGCCAGAAGCTTTTGTGGTCCTCAGCTGCGGGAGGAGGGAGGTAATCTCATGAAGGCTGAGGGGTAGGGTAACTCATCTGCTGGCAAGGGATGGCGTCTTGGGATGGGGGTGTGAATCTCTAGACTCCAAGATTGGAAGACCCTGTTAGCCCTGAACTTGATGAGGCTTGGGTAGCAGAGCTGGCTTGCCCAGAGCTACTAGGGAATAGGATGCTAAGGCCTGGGTCCCTCTGTCCCTTGCAGAGAGTCGGTGCTGCAGATGATGCAGGCTGGCCAGAGGGTGGTGGATAACCCCATCTACCTGAGTGACATGGGCGCCGCCCTGACCGGAGCCGAGTCCCACGAGCTGCAGGACGTCCTGGAGGAGACCAGTGTGAGTTGGGCCCACCCTTCCCGCCCGTGCCCCATCCGTGCCCGTGTTGTGCTGGTCCTGCAGCCATGCAGCCTGGCCGCTTGTCCTTGACTCTAGATAATTTCACATCTATCTCCCGTGTTCTTTTTAGTGGCTTCATAGCGTTCCCCTGGGTGGTGCCCATCGTTTGTTGAGTCAGGTCCTTTGGGTTGGGTATCCGCTCATCTCTTGCTGTTGTGAACAGCATTTCTGGGAATGTCCTTGCCCGCACAGCTTGTGGGCCTATGGAAGCTTATCTGTAGAATGTGTTTCCAGAACTGGCCTTGTTGGGTTGGAGGGGGCATGCCTCTCTTGCTTGGTGAGGTGTGGCCAGGCTGCTCCCAGGAGCAGCTCTTGGGGTACCCATCTCCCCAACACCCTCACCCCTGCACAGACAGATGCTGACTTCTGACCATCCTCTCACGTTCTCCCTCTCCCGGCAGATCCCCAAGCGACTGTATAAGTCCTTGTCCCTCCTGAAGAAGGAGTTTGAGCTGAGCAAGCTGCAGCAGCGCCTGGGGCGGGAGGTAAGCGGGGCGGGCGGCACAGCCACTCTCGGGATGGGCTCCCTGGAGAGATGGCGTCAGCAGGAGCCTGCTACAGCAAGTCCAGATGTGTCCACCTCGAGGGCACTGTGCAGTCAGTTGCTGGTATCTGAGCTGTGAGACTCTGTGTTAAATGGAGGAAACGTCACACTGGACCCAGTGCGATGAGCCCAGAGTGGACAGGTCTCAAGGCTGTCCTGTGTCAAGGGAGAGGATTTCTCTGCCTTGGTGATCCTGGGGACGGTGCTGGAAATTAGAAACCAGTCACTCCACCACTTGAGGCCACCTTCTTGATTTTGGGCAAATCTGTGACCTGCCTGCATTGCCAGTTACTTAGCAGCAGTGCCGTTTTTTCAGATTTGACTCGCTTCTTTCACTTAGTTGTATTTCAGGAGAAATTCACATCCCATCTTTAATTGGGAAACCTAGAACAGTGGGTTATCAGTAAAAGGCAGCTCTCCAAACACATGTGACAGAACACAACAGGGGGCAGTTTAGGCCGATCCGTTGGTAGTACTGGGCCCTGAGCCTGCGTCATGCTGTCTCTTCTATTCAAAGGTCGGCGCCTGTTAGAGAAGTGTTGGGGATGTGCTAGCATCAAGTTGAGCCTTTCTCTTGTCATAATTGGGACTGAAAAGGAAATAACTTCCTCCCCGTGGGAATCAGTGTTGGAGCTGGCCGGTTAGCTCAGTTGGTTAGAGCATGGTGCTGATAACACCAAGGTCAAGGGTTCGGATCCCTTTACTGGCCAGCTGTCGGGGAAAAAAAAAAAGAAGGAAGGAATTGGAGGCTTTGTGCCCTGGGTTTCTTTTCTGAGTCCTGGGGAAGCTGAGGCTTGGACACCCTGGGCTGAGCAGTGGCTTCTTGGCCCTGTCAGGTGGAGGAGAAAATCAAACAGACCCACCGCAAGTACCTCCTGCAAGAGCAGCTGAAGATCATCAAGAAGGAGCTGGGCCTGGAGAAGGAGGATAAGGACGCCATCGAGGAGAAGTTCCGGGAGCGGCTGAAGGAGCTGGTGGTCCCCAAGCACGTCATGGAGGTCGTTGACGAGGAGCTGAGCAAGCTGGGCCTGCTGGACAACCACTCCTCAGAGTTCAAGTGAGCACTGCGTGGGGCCCCTGTGGATGCGGGCCAGCCCTCACAGGGGACCCCTTCTGTTCCCCAGCCCTGGGCAAGCCAGGGGCCTGGGTGGGGTCCGTGCAGCACATTCTTGTTGTGGCAGGTGATTGGTGTGTATCAGCTAAGTCACCCCTGGGCAGAACGTGCTGTTGTCACCTCCATTTTACACACACTAAATTGAGTCTTTGGGCCAGTGACTAGAGCTTCTGAGCTGGTAGATGGTGAGAGGGATCTGAGCCCAGGGACGCCTGGCTCTAAGCCAATGCTCTAACCAGGAGACTCAAGAGCCATCACCCCAACGACACTCCTTGCGTCTGTCTCCCTGGCCTTGCTGCTTTGAGAGTCAGCCAGGAAACGACCGTGTCTTCCTGCAGCCCTGGCCTTCCTAGTGGTCATTTCCCCATGCATGCTGGCTGTGAGTCAGATGGCTGCCCTGGGGCTTGGGCTGAGGGGCTCATGTCCCTGTGGGATTCTTTTGTCTGTACCTACATCCAGCCTGCTGGACACCAGCCCTGAAAGAAACGATCTGACCATTTCCTGGACAACTCTAGGCAGGGCAGGTCCCTGGGGCCCAGCAGCAGGTCTGGCCAGGCCCTGGGATAGCCGTAGAAGGAAACTTGAGGGGAACTGGAACACCTAGCCCTGAGTTTCTTTCTTCTAGCTACTGGGCCAGGACCCTCCCTTGGGTCAGAGTGTCCAGAGGGGCGCTGAAGCCTCTTTCCACCAGGACCCCGGGAGGCGCAGGTTTCCTTCAAAGGCTTCCATTCCAAAGATGCCCAAGTGAGTTCTCTTCCTTGGGCAGTGGATGAGCTTCCTGTTGTTGCTGCCATAGAGTACCGTTAAGTTTAATGCCTCAGAGCATCACTGTCCTCCTACAGCTCTGGAGGGCAGAAGTCCTCATTTTAAGTGTGAGCAGGGCTGGCTCCTCTTGGGGCTCCAGGGGAGGACCCATTTCCTCCTTTCCCAGCTCCTGGAGGCGCCCACAGCCCTTGGCACGTGGCCCCTTCCTCCGTCTGCAAACCCGGCAGCACACCGTCCTCCAGTCTCTCTCTGCCGCTGGCCCTTGTGCTCCCTCTTATGAGGACCCTGGGCCCCCGGGTAATCCAAGGTGGTCTTACATCTCAGTCTTTAATTCAGTCCCATCTGCAGAGTCCCTTTTGCCGTGCGAGGTGACATTCATGGGTTCTGAGGATTAGGACATAGACATTTTGGGGGTCTTTCTCTCCCCCCCACAGGCACTTCAGCTTCCCTCGGGGCTTGTGGAAGTGCCTGCTTGGGCCAGGCCTTATCTTGCAGAACAAGACAGCTCCCTGCCTCCCAGGAGCTGAGCGGGTCTGCGTGGCTGGTTCTATCATTAGGTGCTGGGGACAAGCCCACTGTGGTCGCCTGGGGGGCTGTTGGCCCCTCCCTGGGCACTGCCCACCGCCCTTGGTGCCACATCTCACCAAGGTGAGGCCCCCAGCTGCCCCCAGCCTAGAACATTCTCTGCAAAACAGTCTGAGGTGACTTTACAGCCATGAATCTGGTTGTGTTGTTGCCCATTAAAGTCCTTTCTGCAGGGACTTTGTGTGTCCCTAAAGTAAAATCCACCCACTGTGTGACCCCGCAGGCTCTGTGAGATCCAGCCGTGCTGGCCTCTTCCAGTGCATCTTGTATGCCAGAGTGTGAGCTTGGTGGCAGCATATTCCCAAGTCGCCCCAGTGCCTGATAACAGGCCATCTGGTGTCCTCTGTGGTGGTCCGCTTCCTTGTCCCCTAAGTCCCCCTTCTTCTCCCCCAGCAGCCCCTGCTGACTGGCTCCAGGTCTGTGATGGCTGCCGTCCACAGGTGCCCAGTTCCCAGCTCCTGGATCAGTCTGGGGTACCCTCCCAACTTGCATCGTCGCTCCCTTGGCAGTGCACCTGACCTCAGTTTCCCAATATGCCCTGGGTCTGGTTTTCTCCTCTTTTCTAAGCCTGGCCCCTCTGTGTTGGTGCTGGCTCAGCCCTGGACAGCACGGGACAAGCAGGTCAGCAGGTCTCTGCTCTGCTGACAAGTATCAGACCCTGACCTTGGGCCATTCCCTCCCCTCACTGTGCCTGGTGCTTTGCCAAGACACAGGGTGTTCATATTGGGTGCGAGAATCTTGGGGTGTGGTCCCTGCCAAGGTGCCTTTTCAAAGTAGTGTCCCACCCCACCTGCCAAGTTGCGCTGCTCTTGACAGCGTCCATGCAGAGGCCTAGCGGGCCCAGTGCTTGAGTTTCACAGCCCAGGCGGTATGAGCGTCCTGCTCACCAGTGCTCGTCTGTTCTGTGGCAGCGTCACCCGCAATTACCTGGACTGGCTCACATCCATCCCCTGGGGCAAGTACAGTGATGAGAACCTGGACCTGGCCCGGGCCCGGGCGGTGCTGGAGGAGGACCACTATGGTATGGAGGACGTCAAGAAGCGCATCCTGGTGAGGCCCACTGTGCCCCTACGGGGACCTTGAGGTCCTAACTCGCCAACCCTCCCCACCGACCAGGCACATGGTCAGTGCACCCAGAGTGGGGACTGAGGGGCAGGGTCTGTAATAATCTGGATCTACATATGGCTGGTGGGCCTGGGGCCCAGGATTGCCCTGTGCTGTGGGTCAATGACTCAGAGCAGCCCCCAGGTGAGTTTGTGGGTCTGGGGTGCTGGTGGGGGCCAGCAGGGGAAAAGGAAGGGGTGAGGGGTGGAGGGGCTGGCTTTGGAGCGGCTCAGGACAGTAGGAGCAGCCTGTGACCCCAGGCCAGCCTGCCGCACCATTGGGGACTTATGGTTTACCAGGTGGGATCAAAATTGCACTTGAGACCACAGAAACCAGTGGCTCAGGACAGTAGGAGCAGCCTGTGACCCCAGGCCAGCCTGCCGCGCCATTGGGGACTTATGGTTTACCAGGTGGGATCAAAATTGCACTTGAGACCACAGAAACCAGGCAGAGCAGCAGGGAGCCTGGGGGCAGAGAACCAGGCCCGAGGCATCTGGCTGAGGGTGGGTGGGCCATGGGTCAGGGAGAACACACTGTGATCCAACGTGTGGGGGTGCCACATGGGCATGGTGCTCCTGGGCACCCACAGTCTTCTGGCACCTAGTCGTCCCATTGCCACAGGTTGTCCCTCCATGTGGCAAATGACAGCTCCCCCCGGGGCAAGCCCGGTCCCTCCACGCAGCCCCAGATGTCTGAGAGGCAGCATGCAGGGGGTGAGCTCCATGCCCCGGCTCCCCCGGCCAGGGCACCTTCCTCTGGAGTGCAGGAGCCGGTATCTTGGGGGCAGCCAGCCCGAGTGCCGCTGAGCCCCCCTCTGCCCACAGGAGTTCATCGCTGTGAGCCAGCTCCGCGGCTCCACCCAGGGCAAGATCCTCTGCTTCTATGGGCCCCCTGGCGTGGGCAAAACCAGCATCGCCCGCTCCATCGCCCGTGCCCTGAACCGCGAGTACTTCCGCTTCAGCGTCGGAGGCATGACTGACGTGGCCGAGATCAAAGGGCACAGGTAGGACAGCCCTCTCTCCTTTTGCCTCAGCCTTCCTGTGTTGCACTCTCTTTGTCACCTCCCTGCCCCTGGGTGATGGAGACGCAAAGGATTACTCAAAGCCTATTTCTTCTGGGTCAGTGAGAAGCCCCCCAAAGGGGTTAATTTTCCAGGATCCCTCAAGAGAGAGGCATTCCACCTTGGAAAAATAACCCTGAACTGGGGTTCTTTCTCAGTATTTATTCTCTGGGCCAGAAAGTTACAGAAAAGGAACTATAGGTAGAGTTATGGCTAAGTATAGTTTAATAATAGAAGCTGGTAACATCAGTGAAATAACAAAGTGACATTCCATAATGCAATTTGCAAAAGGTTAAGTCAATTTACCAACAAAAGCTTGTTCTTAGCAAATACTGTCTCTTCCTACAGCAATTTCCTCAGTATGTTTATATAACAATCAAGTAACTTTAGGTTAACCTGCACCAAGGACATCTGTCCTTGAGCCAATGATTTTGCTGTGTTACAATTCTTTATCTACAACAGAGACGCTAGCCTAGAGAAAGTTTCCTGTCTTTTGCAAGCTTAACATTTCCATATGTAATTTTAAAAAGTTAGGCTGCTAGCCTGGAGAAAGTTTCCTGTCTTTTGCAAGCTTAACATTTCCATATGTAATTTTAAAAAGTTAGGCTAAACCTGAAACTACAGGGCTTTGGAAGCTAGGCCCTGTGAAACACATTTGCTTTATAAATGTTAGTATACTCCACACTCCTGTCCAGCTGCATTCTTCTCTATGGTGGCTCCGATGCAGATTAGAATGACTGGGTTGTGGTCAACAAACTCCGCTCATGCTGGAGGAAGTAACTGAGAAGTCCAGGCAGCATACAGACTTCAGGCCTGGCTAAATCCAGGCGCTCAAACACCACTGGCAGGAGAATCCACATCTCCACCCTGGGAGGGCATGTCGGCAAGAGGCCCTGGTAGATCTAACTTATGTCCCAGCCCCTCAGCTGCTGCAGCACTCTGGCTAGGGTTCTAGGCTGGCTTCGGCTGGGCCGTTTGCCCCACCCCAGCACCAGGGGTGGGGTCGGCCTCCCTGAATCCTGTGGTCTAGAGTGGGGGTGAGATGGTCTCCCCAGTGAGAATGGTGCTGTTTACATCAGAGAAACTCTGGCGCCTGTCTGGTTTCTCTCCTCCCTGATCAGGCTCTGGCTCAGGCCCAATGTAGGGCCTGGAACCTCTGTGTCTAATGTCTTTGTGCTGCCTGGGCCTTTGGGAGGGCAGTGGGCGTGTTGCTGTCCCCCGGGGCTTTCCGCCACATGGGGCCTCTGTAGACAGTGGTTCTTTGAAAAGCAAAGCTGCATCCTTGCAGAGTCACAAGTATCGAGTGTCTGTTCTGAGATCACCACCTGTGTCCATCTTACATAGAGTTTAAAGATTTAAGTCTGTGTTTGGAAGTAACATTTCTGGCTTCTCTAAAAATCGGGGCTGGTGGGTGACCCACTGGGCAGGGAGGGCACCCTGGTCTGGTGCAGCCCCTGCCACTCCTCTGTCTTGAGTGCCGCATGGGTAGTCGCTCCTGCTGACCTCCCCTGCCCAAAGCCTGGGGGGAGGAACTGGAGGAGGCGGGGCTTGAGGTAGAAGGAGCAGCAGGATGGAGGAGGAGGAACCAGTGCCAAGGGAGGCTGAGTTGGGCCACTTCCTGGGCACATGGTTTAAGGCAAGTCCCCACAGCCCCTGCTTTGGGGAATGTCCAGGAGCTGCAGGGAAGGACCATTCACTGGGGTGAGGAGAGACCTTGGCATGGTTTCTAAATTAGCCTGGGCGGCCTCTGCTGTTGGGGGTGAGTCATCGGGGAGAGGGCTTAGGAGGGCTGGTGCAGGCCAGCGTTCTGTGCTGACCATGGTCCAGGTCAAGAGCAAGGACAAGAGACTGACTGCTGGGGTAAAGTGGTTCATACTGGTAAACAGCAGAGAGACCTTCCTCTGCCCACAGACCTCCATGGCTCCCACCTCCCTCAGGGTAAAAGCTCAAGTCTTCTCCACGGTCCACAAGGCCCTGTACAACCTGCGCCGTTCCCTCCCCACCTCCCTCTCCCTCTCGCTCACTCTGCTCCAGTCACATGGGCCTCCTCACTGTTCCTCCCACATGCCAGGCTCAGTCCTGCCCCAGGACCTTTGCACATGCTGTTCTCTGTGCCTGGCATGCTGTTCCTTCAGACACCAATGTGGCTCCCTCCTCATCTTTGCTCAGGGCCTCTCCCTAAGATGTTTTTTGACACTTCCCACCCACCCACAAGCTTAAATGCCACAGACCTTCCCCCTACCAGTGGCATTCCACACTCCCTACTTCTTTTTGGGGGGTAGCATATATAAAGTTTTCCTATCTCGTGAATCCTCTGCCTTGTTTATGGTCTGTCTGCCCAGTTGGGCCTCAGTGCACAAGCACGGGACTCAGGTCTGGTTTGTCCCTGCCGAGTACCAGGCGACTCTGCTGGGCACAGCACGTAGCTTGTCAGCAAGCACTCCTGAGAGGAGGGGCTGGCTGTGGCCAGGCCTCAGGCCGGGCTCCTTGTGCACTTCTGGTGACGTGTGGCCCTTTAGGCCGGGCCATGCCTACTGTCCTTCATGAGGAGCCGGGGGGCTTCCACCTGCGTCTGCCTGGGCCCAGCCCCCCTCTGTTGGGTGGAGGAACACAGATGGGTTTCACCGTCTGGGTAGCAGGTGCCAGCTGAGGGTGGGACTAAGGGAGACCTGGCTGTGGATTGGAACCTGATTTGGGAGGGAATGTCAGCACCCCCAATTCTTATGAGCATAAGGCAAGTTGGGGTGACCAGAGTCTGTGGCCACTAGCATGTGTCAGGACTCCATGTGGCCACGACATGGATTCGCTTGCTGCCTCTTCTGAGCAGCCCTGGCAAGCACATGGCAGGCTGGGGGCCTACAGTCTTCCTGGCAGAGCCCAGCATGTGGGTGCTGGGGCTCCCGAGTGAGCCGCCGACCCGCTGTGCCCTCTCCTGCAGGCGGACCTACGTGGGTGCCATGCCTGGGAAGATCATCCAGTGCCTGAAGAAGACCAAGACTGAGAACCCCCTGGTCCTGATAGACGAGGTGCGGGTGGGGAGGGGCAGCCATGGGCCCCTTGCCCCACAGCAGCTGTGTCAATGAGGCTGACCGACCCTACCACTCTTCCTCGGGTCAGACGTGGTCCCTGGGCCTTCCTAGTCCAGAGCTCCAGGCAGCCCTGACCCTGCAAGTCCATGTTAGAGATGAAGCCCAAGTCACCATGGGTGGCCTCAGCTGGCTCTGATGACAAGGGGAGGGATTCTTCTGCCCACAGCCGCCCCTCTGAGGCCGCAACCCCCTGGTCTCCCTGCGAGGAGTACGGGGAGAGGGCCAGGGCGCCCATGCCACCTGTCTTCTGCTGCCCCAGGTGGACAAGATCGGCCGGGGTTACCAGGGTGACCCCTCATCGGCGCTCCTAGAGCTGCTGGATCCAGAGCAGAATGCCAACTTCCTGGACCACTACCTGGATGTGCCTGTGGACTTGTCCAAGGTGCATGTCCCGCCTGCCCGGGGGCCTGGGCTCGGCAGGGAGGGGCGACCGCCCAGCCCTCACCACCTTGCCACCGGCCGCAGGTGCTGTTCATCTGCACAGCCAATGTCACCGAGACCATCCCCGAGCCATTGAGGGACCGCATGGAGATGATCAACGTGTCCGGCTACGTGGCGCAGGAGAAGCTGGCCATCGCAGAGGTGAGGCTGACCCACGCTGCTGTCGCAGGCCTGGGGAGCAGGGGAACCCTGCTCAGGCTCAGGAAGCACCTAAGCACCCACAGCGTGCCCAGTGTGCCAGCACTGACGTCTGCAGTATCCCTGCCTCCCTACACAGTTCCCGTTCCAGACAGACAGACTGATGAGCGCAGGGTCTGCCAGCCTAGTGTAGTGTGATGTGTTCCAGGAGAAGTAGATGAGGCTTAAAAGAAAAACCAAAGATACCTGGGAACAGGTGCTGCGAACGACACCATCCTGTCTCAGGTTCTATGGCCCAAGATTAAAACCTTTGCACACTCGGGTTCCCCAAGCCTCGCAGCTGCCTCTGTGGAGGGGCCCCATCCCCGCTTTCTAGATGGACACCACCTCCCTGGTACAGTTGGGTCCTCACCCTCCCGGTGCCCAGGTATGGGTGGTGTCGTTACCAGCCCCAAATTGGGTTAGAGCTGTGAGTCCTGCCCGGAAGAACACAGTGCAGAGGCACTTTCAGTGAGGGGACTGCAGGGTTCTATTCCAGAGGGGTCTTGTGCTTGCTTTTCTGAGAAGAGTTGAGCCCCTTTGCAGCCCCTGACAGCAGCCTTGAGTCCCCTGAGGGATCTAGTCCCAAAGACAGCTTTCAGTTCCTGGGGGTGGCAGGGCAGGAAAAGGCCATGGCTGAGGTGGCTGCAGGGGCCTCCCTGCCACGTCCTCTGTTTGCAGCTGCAGGGGAGAATGCAGGGTTGGGTGGGCTTCCTTCAGACCCTCGAGGAGAAGGCGGGAAGAGCATGGGGACTCCTTGAGGCTCCAAGACCAGCCCTAGTGTCAGTTGTCAAGTGGTGGGCTGTGTGTGTGTGTGTGTGTCCGTCCGTGTCCATCCCTGCATCTCCAGCACTCTCAGCTGTGCAGTCAGAGCTCAGGACTGTCTGGCAGGAGTGGGGCTGGGTTGTTGGGGACCCTGGATCCTCCCAAACCGGTCCCCATCTGCTGAGGGTAATGGCCACATAACCTACCAGCTACCACATGGGCCCTCAGCCTTTACGTGGGGTAAGCCCGGGGCATGAGGGTGGCCTTCCTGGAGTAGGTGGCATCTAGAATACATGCAGGGCAGGGGAGGAAGTGGCATCTACAGTGATGGGCAGGGCAGGAAGAGGATCCAGGCAGAGAATAGAGCAAGCACAGAGGCCTAGGGCATCAGGAGTATGGGGAGGCAGTAGGGCCGTGGCAGTCGGGTGAAGAGGTCAAGTCTGCAGGTCCTGTGCTCACCCCTGGAGCCAACCGAGCTCTGCCCACATATGCCTGCCAGTCCCCAGTTCCTCACTCTTCATGTTGCAGCTGAGGTGTCTCCTCCTGGAGCAGCCTTCCCGACACCCTGTCTACCTTGGGCTTCCTCCCCATGCTCTGGCACTGCTCGCCCACAGGGACGGGAGCTCCAGCTGGGCAGGGCCTCGGTTCACCATGTTGATCTCACTTGTGCAGTCAGGGAGTCTGTGCCAGGCTAGGGGGACAGGACAGACTGCCAAGAAACCCAGCGTCACTCGGAGTGTTGGAGAACTCAGATTTATTACACCGGCGGGCCCAGAGTTCACATTCCAAAGTCTGAGCCCCGACTTCAGGCTTGCAAAGGGTTATATAGGTTACATTCTTCTGAGGCTTTAGGTTTTGTTTTCTCAGAATCCACGCGGCAGGGGCTAAGGGGATACAAAAGGCGGTCAGTGTTACAAAAGCAAAACAAAAAGCAAAAATACAGGCACAAAACAAAAAGCGAAGTACAGGTGCAGGTTTAAGTTTTTCTGAGCTTGTCCATATCAAGGCATTGGTTCCCTGGCCCAGGGGTCCTTAGAGGGCCAGCCCCTGACAGCTGCACACTCCCTGCTGCAGCGGTACCTGGTGCCCCAGGCCCGATCCCTGTGTGGCCTGGACGAGAGCAAGGCCAAGCTGTCGTCGGACGTGCTGACCCTTCTTATCAAGCAGTACTGCCGGGAGAGCGGTGTTCGCAACCTGCAGAAGCAGGTGGAGAAGGTGAGTGGCAGCCCTGTCCCTCCATGCACTGTTCCTGTGCCCGGCCCTCACCCACCTGGCCACCTCGCTGCACCTGCCCACCCCAGGTGTTGCGGAAGTCAGCCTACAAGATTGTCAGCGGCGAGGCTGAGGCCGTGGAGGTGACGCCCGAGAACCTGCAGGACTTCGTAGGGAAGCCCATCTTCACAGTGGAGCGCATGTACGACGTGACACCGCCTGGTGTGGTCATGGGGCTGGCCTGGACCGCCATGGGTGAGCGGCTCTAGTGGTTTTGTGTCTGGTCCTCCCCTGTCCTTTCGGTCGTCACACTGAGAGGATCTAACGCCACTTGCTTCTACCCAAGAACAAGCACACGTTAGCAGGTTAGAGCATGGGGCTGCTAACGCCAAGGTCAAAGGCTCAGATCCCTGTGCTGGCCAGCACGTGCCACCTCCCGCAGCTGTGCTGTGAGTTGTAGATGGCTCTGAACAGCCTCCCAGATGATGGGTGGTGTGTAGCAAGTACAAGGGATTTGGGCTGACCTAGGGAAAAGATGTGCCCACATGCACCGTGGCAGTAGCACCCAACAAGTTTATTTGGGTGACACCTTGACAGGTATACAGGTGAGGGGCAGGGGTAAGGCCTCACAGCAGAAGACATCCAGAGACACCATGTGGGGTTGGGAGGGGGCTCGTGTGTCCCTCACAGCATGATGGGGAGTCTTGGGTCCCAGCGGTCTGGGGGTAGCAGCTGCCTAGGGTGTGTGGTAGCTGTGGCTGGCAGCCGTGGGGTGCAGTGCTGTGGCCTGCACAGCACCAGGCAGAAAACGGCTGGGGGTCTATGCACTCGGGCTATACTTAGCAGTGCTGGGCTCTGGGCTCACAGTGCTGTCCTGCTGGGAAATGAAGGCAGAGGCCAGCTTTGGTTTGCTTATATAGACACAGTCCCTGCAGCTGGAATCTGTTGCCCCAGGAGATGGCTGTGGGGACAGCAAGGGTGCTGGACAGGAAGGATGAGGGTGGGCCATGAGGAGTGGGGGTAGCACCTGATTGGGGGTCAGAGGCCCCCCAGGCTTCACAGGTTCCCCTCATCTCCCAGGAGGCTCCACGATGTTTGTCGAGACGTCCCCGAGGCGGCCACCAGAGAAGGAAACCAAGGGGGACAAGGATGGCAGTCTGGAGGTGACAGGCCAGCTGGGGGAGGTGATGAAGGAGAGTGCCCGCATCGCCTACACCTTCGCCAGGGCCTTCCTGATGCTGCGCGACCCCACCAATGAATACCTGGTGACCTCGCACATCCACTTGCATGTGCCTGAGGTGAGCCCTCTCCCTGGGCACTGCCCACCACACCCCGGCAGCCGGCCACCTACCCACCTGCCTCTCCCCCTCAAGGGTGCCACCCCCAAGGACGGCCCGAGCGCTGGCTGCACCATCGTCACTGCCCTGCTCTCCCTGGCCATGGACCGGCCGGTGCGGCAGAACCTGGCCATGACTGGCGAGGTCTCTCTCACCGGCAAGATCCTGCCCGTCGGAGGCATCAAGGAGAAGACCATTGCGGTGAGTGTCTGCCCCTCCCACCCCGCAGACAGGTTATGGGCCACCTTCCGCACCACATCTGCTGTGTTTAAGCCTCACAGATGGGTGGGGTAAGAGTAACAAGCCCATTTTACAGATGAGGAGAGTGAGGCTCAGGGTGGGAAAGGGATTGGACCCAAGGCTGCCCTACCCTTCCTGCCCGCTCAACAGTTTTCAGCCTTTTTGAGACTTTGGAGAATGTTTAAGAACCTCCCAAAGGAGTCTCCATCTCCATGCCAGTGGGACTCAGCCCTGGAGGGTAGGAGTGGGGTCTCTTGCTTCTTACAACTGAGAGCCGTGGGTGCAGGCTGGCGGGTGTGGGGGTATTGTTGGTGGGTGAAGAGCCCAGAATCCGCTCTCCAGGGGCTGGCCTCCTCCAGCCAGGTCCTCTGCCCCTCCCCACCTCTCACCTTCCCATCCCACCTTGGACCTGAACACACCCACCAAGTACCTACAAAGTGGTGGGGAGTGGGCAGTCTGATGGGAGGGCCAGTTATGGGCCAGGGGGAGGAGTGGCTGGGGACCATCTCATGCTGGGGACTTCTAGGCGTGGACCCTGGAGCCCACGGCTGCCTCTCTGGACCTCGGTTTTTAAAATGGTGGTAAGGGCTGGCTAGTTACCTTAGTTGGTACTGATAACACCAAGGTCCAGGGTTCAGGTCCCCAAACCGGCTAGCTGCCCAAATAAAATGGCGGTGGTAGTGAGAGGTCCAGGGAGTCACGATGTGCTGGGCCCCTGGAGCTGCTGCTCTAGCACATGGTGACGAATGGGACCCCTGTCCTGTAAGGGGTGGAGTCCAGGCTTACGGAGAGCAGTACACAGGCTGCGGTGGGACTGTGCCTGCTTTGGACAAGGCCTGTATGGCTTGAGGAGAAAGGGAGGCAGGTCGTGCAGGGCCCTCTGTGGGCCACAGGGAAGACTTGGGCTTTTACCCCAAGGAAGGTAAGAGCCATGGAAGGCTGTGGGCAGAGGAGGGATAGAACCTGACTTAGGTAGGCTTAGCCACGCTGGCCACTGCACGGGTAGGGCAGGATGTCCAGTAAGTCTGGAAAAGTGTTGGTTACGTTTTTAGTTGTATTCAATGTTCAACTCCCATGTCCTTGAGGAGCAGGACCTCTGAATGTAAAGCTGTGGCTGCTGTGATTAATCTAGAAGCCTGCAGAACTGTTTTCCCTACACATTCAGACTTGGAAGACACAGGCTGGGGGGGCTGGGTGGCAGGAGTCCGGGAAGAGGCCCAGGCAGGGCTCCTGCTCCCAAGTTATTGGAGCATTACCTTGAGCTTCAAGTTCCCCACCTGAGATGGGGATGGCAGTGGACTCTGAGCACGCACCACAACAGTTCCCAGTGACACTTTCCCTCTGGGAGCATATCTGCTGCCTTCCTCCAGGCCCAGCCCTGAGCTGACTTGGAACTCCCTCTTAGGCCAAGCGCGCTGGGGTGACATGCATCGTTCTCCCAGCTGAGAACAAGAAGGACTTCTATGATCTGGCTGCTTTCATCACGGAGGGCCTGGAGGTGCACTTCGTGGAGCATTACCGCGAGATCTTCGACATCGCATTCCCCGAGGAGCAGGTCGAGGTCGAGGCCTTGGCCGTGGAGCGCTGAGAGCAGCCCAGGCACTGCTGGCTGCTGAGGACAGGCCCATTATGGGCTGACGCTACACTGGGGACAGACTCCTGGGCCTGCAGCCGAACCACCAGGAGGCTCAGCCAAGTGGTCTGGGTCCCAGGGACCTCAATTACAGCTCAATCATTGTGTCTTGTGCATAGGAACTATTTAATTATGATTAAAAACCATTTGCAGTACTGCTTGGCTGCTTGCCTCTGTGCCCGTTACCCCGGGAAGGGGGCTGGCTAAGTACTACTTCAGCCTCCTCAGGATGCGAATACCCAGCAACGCACTAGACTAAATGTCCCCTCCCTCCCACCTGCCCAAGGCCAGGACTGAAACAGAGATTGAGTTTTTGTAAGATTTTATTATGCAGAGGGGAGAGGGGGCTCAGTCCTTCTTGGCAGCTGCTTTCCTCATGGCAGCCAGGACATTGCTCAGCTCCTCTCGCTTCCTCTTGGCACGGATGTGTGTCCCCACCTGCCGGGAAAGGAAGGCCCATCCATCAGCCTGAGCCCCTGACTCCCACCTGGTCCCCACCTCCCACCACTGGCAGCCCACCTGGTCCCCACCTCCCAACACAGGCAACCCACCTACCCTTTTCTTAATGAACTTGAGGGCCCGTTTGTCCTTGGAGACCTTGAGCAGCTCCATGGCGCGGCGCTCATATGGGGCAAAGCCACACACCTCTCGGATCATGTCTCGCACGAACTTTGTATGCTTGGTGAGGCACTAAGGGACAGGAGAAGGGCGTCACTCAGGGTGGGGGAGGCTGAGACTTCTGAGACAGACCACGGAGGATCATGTCTCGGCCTCCCGGCACTCTGAGTAACTAAGGTCCCTCTCACCCGGCCTGTTTGCCTGGCAAGCCCCTCCGTGGGTGGTCGTAAGAACTGATTATTACCGTGCTGAGTACAGAGGAAGCGTGAATCCCCGACCCCCATCTCGGTCTTAACACTGGCAGAACCCTCCTGGCCCTTTACCCAGACGGTCCCGTGCCAGGAGCCCCCTCCCACTGGGCACTGGAGGGGCACGCATGAAGTCGGGGCTGCCTGATCAGCGAAGGAACCCAGGAACCCCAACAAGCCTGAGCCTGAAATTCCTCAATTCATTCAAGGCCTCTTCTCTTCCCTCCGCATGCCAACCTCGGGCCAGCCGCCGTTCTACCGGGCGAACTCCTGCTCGAGCCTCAAAACCCAAAACCGCTCCCTCTGCCCCAGCCTCGATCGCACGGGTTGACGGAGCCCGATGCGCCTTCCCTTCCTCCCACTCAAGCCCCAGTGGCTCCGGAAGCTCCCCTCGCCCGAAGCCTTTGCCCAAGCAGTGCCCTCTGCCCGCCCGGAAGGCTCTTCCCACCGTCCTCCCCGCCGCGGCCCCCGGCACTCACCCCGCGCCGTCGGCTGTGCCTCGGCTTGCTCACGTTCTTGGTCACCTTGTGGCCCTTGTTGAGGCCCACAGCCATAGGGTAGCGCAGAGCCATGGCTGCGGACAGCGGGGGGGAGAGGCGGCGGAGGTCAGTCCCGGCTCGGTGCCCGCCGCCTGGAACCCCGCGCCCCGGCATCCCCCGCCTCGCTCGCCGCACCCAGCCATCCTCCAACCGGCACAAAAGCTCGGGTAGTCCGGATGGCGGCGGATCCCGGCCGCGGGGAAAACCACCTACCTGCTGCTCTTCAATGGCTGCTGCGGCGGAAGAGCTGGCGCCGCACGGAATTCTGGGATATCTACCCACCGTGGGAGGCGCAGGCGAGAAAGGCAGGGATGGCGCGCGCTCCCCCTGGCGGCTGGAGGTGTCGCTGCAGTCCCACTGAGCATGCGCGTTTCCTCCAGCGAGCCCTAGACCTTTGAGTCGGACCCGGTGTGGGCGTGGCTGTGGCTACGGAGCCTTTCTCTGCCTTTGCGTTTAGAGTTCGAATCCCACCTGGACCGCTTGCGGCCTGACCCTGCGCCAGCAACTTCACCTTCCAGAACCTCAATTTCTAATCTGCAGAATGAAGACAATGATAATACCGAACTGTTTGAACGAGATATAACAGTACCTGATACAAAATAAAACCTCCGTTCGGGGTGTATCGGTTTCACTGTACTGCATACCCGACCAAGCTCTGGGCTGGGCCTGAGGAACGCTGTGTTATATTAACCCACTGATGGCATTTGATATATTTTAGGTGATGCAGGGATGGGACCTTAAATAGCTGAATCATGGGGTGGAAACAAAAAAGACTTTTCTTTCTTTAGAAGATGACCGGTAAGGGGATCTTAACCCTTGACTTGGTGTTGTCAGCACCGCGCTCACCCAGTGAGCAAACCGGCCATCCCTATATGGGATCCGAACCCGTGGCCTTGGTGTTATCAGCACCACACTCTCCCAAGTGAGCCACGGGCCGGCCCTTGGGGGTAACCCTTCTAATACCTGCTTATCTTAGAGCTTTGGACAGCTCTCAGTAAATGCTCTTTTATAATATTGCATTCATTTTACTTTTGTTTTTTTTTTCTTGGCAGCTGGCCATAGTTTTTATTTTTACAGCTGCTTTCTCTTTCTGCAAGCAGCATTGGTTTACTAATTTGGGGGGGGGGGGGGTCAAGGGGGGGTGTCAATTTGCAACTGATTGATATAAATATCGGTGATGTGCTAATATGGCCCAAACCTTGCCTTAAAGAGGGACAGTCTGGTGTCAGAATCCCAGCTTTTGCCTAGGATGACTTCCCTTAAGTTTCAGTTTCCTTATCTCAAAATGGAAACAGTTTGTAACACCAACCTCAGGTTGTGAAGATGTCCTGCGATCATGGAAGTCAAATGCTCAGGGCCTGATGTACATTATTATTGATGCAAAAACCACGTACTGCGATGCGTGCTGCAGATACAACATTTGCCCCACAGTTAGTGGTACCCTCCCCTCCACCCCTGATGTCCTGAGTGAGCGCCATTTCTCTCTCTCAGCCTCCATTTCTCCACCTGTGAAATGGGGTTCAGAGTTCTGGCACCGGTACACACACACCTTCCCCGTGCCCGCCTCCAGCAACTTGGAAGGGCCGAGGAATTTGAACAACAAATATGCAAGGGAAGAAGCATTTTTATTATGAAAGGGGAGGCTGGGTCCAGCCCAGAACACACTCCTTTCCCTTCTCCTCCAATCCTGCCATCTGGTGAACTGCTGGGGATGCTCCCAGGTTGAATGAGCGGAAAGAATAAATCACTGACTGAGAGGTTCCAGGTGAAATGGAGGGCTCCAGGCTGGCTCAGGGGTGGCGCTACCTGGGGCAAGTCATGCCACCTCTCTGAGTCTCAGTTTTCTCATCCGCAAAATGGAAGCAAGTAATCATGTCATCGACGACGACGGCCAAGAGGACTGAGGTGACCGCCCAAATCCCTGACGAGACGCCTAACGGTGGGCGCTCGCACACCCGTCGTTGTTAGTTCTTCTCGGTTTTGTTTTCTCTCTCGATCTTGGGCTGTGCCCACGCTCTCAGAGATGCCTGTTAGTGTCCCAGCTCCACG